>NC_072852.1:85723369-85919298 GCF_028858705.1 Grus americana
ATAATGACATGCGTTTTGGAAAAAGGCAGTACATAGCCCTACAAAAGGAAGCTGTCTCTCTACAAGCTTTTGAAAGGCTTCATGTTTCAGAAGAAAAAAGCACTAACAAATCCTTTTGAACCAAGGTGGTCTCTATGTCTTATGATAACTATCAAGAACACATCAATTTTAGCACCTAAATCTGCATTCAGGTGCTTAGTGCTGTGCAAACAAATATGAAATGTTTTCTTCATTTTTCCCCTCAAAAGAAAATTGATACATTCAACCAAAAAGAAAATGTTCCAGTCTCCCACGGACAACCTAAAGGTGGAAAACAGACTATTGTCCTCTACTTTCACAGCAAGTGGTAGCTTCAAAAGTGAATGTGTTTGTTTTAATTCCAAGTTTATTTTGTGTTTATTTCTTCCCCTGTATAAACACTTCTATGAAAACCACATCCAATCTGTATTTATTACAAAAAAGGAAAAGTAATGCAAAAAAGAAAGGCAATGAAATGTTAAGATTTGCTGCAGTCAACAAATGCAATACTTCAACAATTACAACTGCATGGACAGATTATAACCAAGTTATTTTAATAGCTGTATATTGTAACAGAGAATTAAGAGATTCTGCTCAAGGTTTTTGGTAGAAAATGGTGCCACTGTTTCTCCCAGAAGCCATACTTCTCATGTCTTGCTGTTCTACACAGACATGGGTTGTCCATCAGACCATGTCTCAGTCTCCTTACAAGTTAAAAGAAGCACTGAATAACTGACATACTTGGTAATTCAGCCCATAGCAGAGAAATTAAGGAAGTTTTCACCAGTCATGGTAGTGTAATATCCATCACACTTTAGCTTTAGTCTTAAATAAAACATCTGTATTTTCTGTCAAACAACCATTCAACAACCATATCACTTGATTAGTGAGTTCAAGTACATTTGATCAGTGAGTTCATACAGATATTCAGCTGAAATCTGTTACTTAATTTCCTAAAGGAGAGTTCTTGGCCACTGAGTGGGAAATCTGGCTATAGATGTGGAACTGAAGTACTTCTCATCATCCGCTGTTGGCAGAAGGGATCTTACCACTGATTTTAGTGACAGTATGAAGAGACCTTTGCCTACTTCGTGTTACACAATGTGAGCCAAGCTGATTGCAGAGGACAACTGACTTGGTGATGTGATCGAATCATTTCTTCCCTCCCATGCTAGCTTGCTTGCAGGCTGAGTTCTGCAACATTAGCACTGCATTATCATTGCTGTCACCAGCTCTGGTGAATCTGTGACTAGAGCTCTTACTAATAAACATGAATTTAGAGACTTTAGCATGCTCATTGCTTTACTTATATGCATTTTATGTACTGTTGATTATAGTTTGTGATAAATAGAGTCGGAATTAGAATCAGTAATGCTGACTCACCACATTTTTTGCATTTGGTTTCATGGATATAGTCCCATAGATTTCTTCGCCTCGTCTCACAGTTAAATAGTCCTCTAAGTAGAAGACAGTTTGCTTCCAGTGAGTATAGGGAGCATCAGGTGCTAAAAAATATATATATGGGTATTATTTATAGAAACTTCATCTTTGTCTTACAAATCAAATTAAGATTTGGGAACAACTGAAAAAAAGCCTTTCTCCTCATAGAAAGCTTTAACTTATATACTATATTAGCAAACATGCTTTACAACAACACGATTCTATTGACTGTCAGTGGGTTGTCTTCTGATTTTTACTGAATATGTTAGATGTGAATCACACCCAGCAAGAAGGATTCCACAAAGGGGTTACGGGGCATGATAGGCACTTTTCTGCTGCTTTCCTTTCAACCCACACACATTCAAATTGAGGAAATCTTTGCCACTAAGTTCTTTGAAAGTCAGAAGTCTAAATTAGTTCAAAAAACAATTACACAAAACCATGAAAGAAAGGTTCATCAAAAACTAGTAATCACAATGACACAGATGAAACCTTTGCCTCATGATCCCAGAACAGCAGATTTTATAGTTTCCAGGACGATACAGCTGGGGAAAGGGCACTTGCACCTTGACCTGGTTTTGGACTTTTTAAAGGCACATGCTATGGGCAATTTGCAAGAGATGGATACTGGTCTAAATTAATTTCTAGTTTTGCTTAGCAGAATCACTTTGATGACCTTCTGTTATTTCAGGGTTTTATTTGTTCTTATTTCTGATTTAAATTCAAATCTTTGAGCAGTTTCTAATAAACTTGCATTGGTTACTTCTTGCTCCCGGCATTCTTGCAGCAAGAGCATCTAAGGAACCTAAGAATAACTGTACAAGTCCAGAGACTTCCTGACCTGTCAAAAAAGCCACTGATAAATTTATTTTTCTTCCATTTGTTTCCCCAATCGCTTTTTGATGCAGACATGGCCCACTAAACTAATCATGGTAATAAAACAATGATCTCATTTCATTTCAACATCAGTGTTTCAAAAAATATTTGACTTTAGAAATTGTTTGTGACTGGGGAAAAAATGAAGGGTTTTTTTTTTTTTTTAAACTGTCAGGACAGGAATTTTTAACAGTTCTTTTTTTCTAAAATTCTAGAATCAGAAGACTTATATAAACAAACTTTTGCCAGAAACTGTCTTGACAAAATGATATCTTCCAAAGGAAAAGTATTTTACCAGATAATTTCTGGCTATGTGTCTAGACAGTTTTAATGACTGTTAGTCGCTAAGTGGAGAGATCTTCTTGCTAGACTTCAGAATCTGTTTTCCATTTGGACATGCCTCTAAAATTTCTAAGTGAAAACATGTTAGACCAAAACTAAACTGAATTTATATTTTAAATCATAACTGCTATCTCGTACACACATATGTACATGTGCACATGTCCTTATGCAGAGATATCTTCCTTAGAAAAGCCTGGCATATCTGAAAACTTGTGCTCCATCGACAGGGCGGGTGGCGTGGAATGTGGGCATAGGTCTTCAAGTCCACTCCAAATCACACACATTTTCTTCATGATTAAAAAAAAGATATATCAGTGAAGTGGTACTTTTTCATGTCCTACAAACTTTTACTGAATTTTATTTTACTGAACTTTATTTTACTGAATTCACTAGAGCTTTGCCAACAGACACTAGCTGAGAATCCAGACCAGTCTTCTAGACAGTGGTGTCTATTCCTTCAGTTACAGAAGGCCAAATTAACTTTTTATGGAGTGACTTGTTCTGCACCTACCTTACCTTGATGTGCTGAATAGAGGCAGAGAACCACCTCCCTCAACCTCCTGTCTACACTCATGCTAATACAGGTCAGAATGATTGACCAGATTTGCTGCAGACATATTTCTGACTCATGTTCAGTTTGCTGCTCACCAGAATCCAGGAGGCTTTTCCAACAAAGCTGATTTCTATCCAGTTGACCCAAGCAACTTGCTGAGAGTGCACTCTATCTCATCATCCGGGTCATTAATAAAGATGTGGAACAATGTTGACCTCACTGTTGGTCACCTGTGGGATACCACTAATAACTGGCCTCTGTTTTGACTTAGCTCATTGACACATTTTGAGCCAATTTTTCACCCATGTTATTGTTCACTTTTCCAGTCTGTATCTCACCAATATAGCTGTAATGATGCTATGCAAGGTTGTATAAAAGGCCTTGCTAAAGTCAAGGTATACAACAGCCACTGATCTTCCCTCATCCACACAGCCAGTCAACTGTAAAGCAATTAGGTTGGTTAGGTATAATTGTATTATTGGCTTTGGTAAATCCGTGCTAGCTGTTCTCAATCACCTTCTTATAGCTGTAAATAGTTTCCAAGTGGATTTGTGTCATAACCTTCCCAGGAACTGAGATGAAGTTGACTGGCCTGTAGTTCCATGAATCCTGCTTACTCCACTTCTTGAAGATGGGTGTGATAGCTGCCTTTTTCTAATCATCAAGAACCTTCCCCCATCACCATGACCTTTTAAAGATGTTAGAGGGTAGTCTTACAATGACATTGACCAGCACCCTCAGCATGTTTGGATGCCTCCTGTCCTATGGACTTATTTAAGGTTCTGTAGTTCTAGTGGCATACCTTGAGGCACAACGCACATACTCTCAGGTTCATGGTATAAAAAACCTACTTCTCCAATGGCTGCAAGGCACCTCCTCCATTATTTTAGATAATTTGGATAACAATTAACCCTCCACATAAACAGTACTTGTCTTAGTACAATTAGAGGGGTACCAAATGGGACCTTGAGGAAATCCTGGACCAAGTACTGTGCAGAGGAGTCACAACCAACTGGTTCCCCCCAGGCTTCAGAGTGGTCCCTAGATCTGCTGTAATTGGTGATATGGCTGTAGCCTCATTTACATCAAAAGCAGCCAGAGTGAACTTTGGTTTTAGAAGAAGCCCTTGTCAAAAACACACAAACAACTTGAGCATGGACTTGAAAATCTTAAGAATTTGACTTTGCATGGATACCTGGCTAGCAGTTCTTCCTCATTTGCATGCAATGACATCCAAACTCTTTTATTTGGTGGGCCAAATAAAGTTAGTTAGAAGTTAGTTACTGAAGTAAGATGTTCAGAGAATTGGCAGTAAAGCAAAGAAAAGCATTCAATAGGAGAAATGTAGCATTTGCCAAGGGTCAGAAGACAGAATCTGGAGACCTAGGAAGCCTCTCCAAGCAAGCCTCCAAGGAGGCTGAGCCACCAGCAGATTAGAGATCTAGTTGCAGAAAAAAATTATGAGAAAGGGCAAGTCATCAAAGCTGAAAGGATCCTAGAGTGCATGACTAAGCATTCAGAACCGGCAATGTGCACTTGCAGCCCATAAAGCCAACTGTATCCTGGGCTGCATCAAAAGAAATGTGACCAGCAGGTCAAGGCAGGTGATTCTGCCCCTCTACTCTGCTCTTGTGAGACCCCACCTGGAGTTCTGCATCCAGCTCTGGGGTCCCCAGTACAAGAGAGACAAGGAGCTGTTGGAGCGAGTCCAGAGGAGGGCCACGAAGCTGATGGGAGGGCTGGAGCACCTCTCCTGTGAGGACAGGCTGAGAGAGTTGGGATTGTTCAGCCTGGAGAAAAGAAGACTCCAGGGACACCTTAGAGCAGCCTTCCAGTACCTGAAGGGGCCTACAGGAAAGATTGGGGAGGGACTGTTTACAAGGGCATGGAATGATAGGACAAGGGGTAATGGCTTTAAACTGAAAGAGGGTAAATTTAGATTAGATCTTAGGAAGAAATTCTTTACTGTTAGAGTGGTGAGGTATTGGAAGAGGTTGCCCAGAGAGGCTGTGGAGGGTCCATCCCTGGAAGTGTTCAAGACCAGGTTGGATGGGGCTTTGGGCGACCTGGTCTAGTGGAGGGTGTCCCTGCCCACAGCAGGGGGATTGGAACTAGATGATCTTTGCGGTCCCTTCCAACCCAAACTGTTCTATGATTCTATGAACCTCTGAAGTAGCAGCCTGTGGGAGCTACAGATAGTTTAGAGAAGCTAGGTTTTCAGGCACTGCTGATGAACTCCATTCTTGATAGAGGTTCAGAAATACTGGAGATTGTGACTCCTTTGCCCTCTTTTTTTTTAATGACAGATAGGCACAAAATGCCTATCATGTACATACATTTGCAACTTGAGGTGGGTCTGCAAAAACCTCTTTGTAAGAAAAACACTATGCCAAACTTGCCTTCTGCCCTAGGCTTTTGTCCAAATGTAGCCTCTTCTCCCTAATACTATTTAACCTCTCTCCTTCCTCAAGTTCCTACTTCCTGTGTGCTAAGGGAAGCTAAGCCCACCTGTGGTGGTCTTGCAGAACATTTTTTTAAGTGCCTGAGTGAGCCCTCTTTATTCCATACACCCAAGAGGCAAGAAGAAGCAAGATAGTTCTTATCCCAGCCACCTTTTGCTGTATTGATATTGGAGCAAGTCTATGTCTACTCTGCAGACAAGCAACTCCTTGCAATAACAATGGGTCCTTTTCCTTGCCACTTTTGGTGCTTATTCACTGGGATGTCTAAGAGTCAAGCAAAGAATGGCTGGGTTTGAGGGCCAGATTTGCTGATGGGATGCGTTTGACTGGAAAAACATTAATCAAATACCCTAATATATTCAACAGATGTTTCTTAAAACATGTACATTCATATGTACACATAAAGCAGAAACACATTCTATTATTCCTTTGCAGATGAAGCCACATTCTCAATGATATAAAAGGCCTTTCACGTAGTTCTGGCAATATAAGTAGACCTCCTTTACTAAGGTAGTTTTTAGATAACATCACAACACAGTAACTGCACCCTTTGTTCAAAAGTATTCTTTACAGAAAACTGGAGGTTTGACTATATTACCTTTTAGAAAAAAATATGGGGCTGCCTTCTGCTGAAAAAAATCAGCCTTCTGTGGAAAAAACAAATGCCTGAAACTTAAAGTGTTTACCACCTTAGATAATTTTGTTCAGCATGAACTCAGAAATATTAGCACTTCAGGATACCACTGCAGTACCTCAGATTGTTCATGTCTCCCTAGCTACACTGTTTCCCAGAACATACTGATGCCTATCATTGTGTGGGAAATACTATAGTATAATACATTTATAGAATGACCAGGGAAACACAGTTACCAAAAAACATAAAAATAGGAGGTACCAAATAACATCATTGATATGGTTATACTTCTCCAGTCAAATATAAATAAGTATTTTAACAAAGTACTTTGAGCTTTTAATCTCATGTAAGGAGTTGAGAGTTCCTGTGAAGGGAGACAAAAAGACATTTCTAATTATATTTACACCTGTTTGAGTTGTGTAATGGTGCTAACTGCAACCAGCACCAACTATAATTTGTTGTTCTTATCATTACAGCAGTCATGAGGTTTTTACATTTCTTGCAACACTCACTGGTTTATTCACTCTAGTAAATGATGCCTTACAGGAATGGAGTTATTCCTTTAAATATCTGCTCACCAAGGTTAAGTTAGAGTTTCACATTTGGGTTGTTAGAGCCGACTTACATAAGCAGTATGTGTGTGGTTATATCTTGGAAAAAAACAATGGTTTTGTTGTAGACTCTGAGACAAGCAAGAGCTTTTGCTGAGTTTTGGTGCTGCTATCTGTCACTAAGCTGACAATTCCCTGGCTAATCTGAGAAACTTGACACAGGATTTAGATATAACTGGTGATGGGCATAAAGTCCTGGGTCACAATTCCTGCTGAGCTCTAACCTTGATAGCCATTGTGAAGTTCCACCTCTGTTTTTGCAGAATTCCTACAAGCAGTTGTCCTTTCCCCATCCTGCTCACCTCTTCAAAAGTGACAATAATCTTTATCACTGAAATTCAAACCTGGTGGTACAGTAGACCTTCCTATACCATCTGAATAGTAGCACTGATATACTGATAGCAATAGGAATGAAATTAAAAGAAATACAGATTACCTGTAGAAAATCCCATCTTCTTGTGGCACTTTGTAAATTCAATATTAAAATAGGTGACCAAGGCATGAATGTAATCGTTACGCTGAATTTGGAGGCAGAATGCAGAAGTAAATGCCAATTCTTCAGTCTTCACTGTATAAATATCTACTTCCTATTTTGAGGAGAAAGAAAATGAGACATTTACATGCAGATCTCTGTGCCTCTAAGGTAGGTGTTAAGTGATGTACTTAAGCATTTTATCTCATGATCAGCAACAAAGACAATTGGCAGCCCTTTAACACTATAAGAAATCAATGGTACATTCGAATATATCAAATCACCAGCAAATGATCTAGTTATCTGGCGAAGTTAACAGAGTGTGATAAAAGAGGCCACTCATAAAAGAGTGTGTGTCCTTGGGAAAGGCAGGGAGGGGCTCTAGAGGAAATCAAGGTAAAAACCGTGCTTTCACAAATATAGGCACATTGGATGTTGAAATGGAGATACAGGTCCCAGTTCTAAGACCTTTCATCATCAGGGACTGTCAGCATGAGGAAAGATGGCATAGTTGGGTTTTTAATAAAAATAAATTTCTGATTTGTTTGAGCATCTCTGAAAGGGAATGTGCTTTGACTGTGTCAAACAATCAAAACATTTGAGGCATGACAGGGGCCTCCTTTTTGCTGATAATGCTTTCTAGTCCTGTGTCAGATAACCGATTCCAAAAATAACATCATCGATATGGTTATACTTCTCCAGTCAAATATAAATAAGTATTTTAACAAAGTACTTTGAGCTTTTAATCTCATGTAAGGAGTTGAGAGTTCCTGTGAAGGGAGACAAAAAGACATTTCTAATTATATTTACACCTGTTTGAGTTGTGTAATGGTGCTAACTGCAACCAGCACCAACTATAATTTGTTGTTCTTATCATTACAGCAGTCATGAGGTTTTTACATTTCTTGCAACACTCACTGGTTTATTCACTCTAGTAAATGATGCCTTACAGGAATGGAGTTATTCCTTTAAATATCTGCTCACCAAGGTTAAGTTAGAGTTTCACATTTGGGTTGTTAGAGCCGACTTACATAAGCAGTATGTGTGTGGTTATATCTTGGAAAAAAACAATGGTTTTGTTGTAAGGATCTTACTCTTGAACTAGACAGAAGAAAATCATGTAAATCATACCATTGATTGCAGTAATTAGGAGCAATGATGTAGTCTCCAAGACTGCTTATTTCCATCAATATTTTAATCATGCTCTTCAAGGCTTAAACTAAACTTTTTAGATGGATCTGATTTTCCCAGCTAGATATTGTTTTTATCTTGGTTGTTTCCAAAACTTGTAGTCATAACAGGGAGGATAATGTCTGAGATCCTATTAATTGTATTCTAATCCTATGGGAAATTTTTCCTATCTGCACTTTCTGATATCTTCCTAAGTGTATCTGGCTTCACTGTCCTTATTGACCTTGTCAGGGCATATTTGGCAAAAGCCAGATACCCCCAAAATATTTTTCTCTCTGTTATTTGGAAAGTCAGTATTAACAACAAAACTGCTCATGCATACAGAGAAATAGAAGCTTTGTAGGCAGAAATCCAAATTTTCTCTACTCTACCAACATAAACCAGGAATCATATCACTGACCTCACCAGCATTACTTCAGACTCACGCTGCAAAAAATAGAGAGCAGAGTCTAGAATGTCCATTAGAGGGCTCTTTTCGCCTCTTTTAGGGCACAATAGAGGGATCTTCTACCGATTGCATTCTATGATCTAAGAGAAGTCTGCAAAAATAGACATCAAAAGATGCAGCCATATTTCAGTTACTGAGGTCATTGCATGGACCACAGATCATGTGTTTGTGAGACTTAGAAAACTTATGGTGAGATTATTTAAGCAAACTATAGTTTTGGCCTGTCCGATTAGCAATATTATTCAAGAATAACTTAACCATAATGAAAATTAGTCTACTACATTGTAATGGCACCCCGAATCACTAGTGCTTATAAGTGACCCATGCTTATAAGTGGTCATTTAAAGCTGGGATAGCCTTAAAACGTACTTTTTTCCTCAAAAGAAGAAAAAAAAAAAGCATACTAGGAATAAGAATTTCTTAAGTCTCCTGGCAGACTTCCATAGCAGTCTGCAACATTTGCTTTGACAAGCCAGACTGGACTAGTGGGTTATAGCTGCAGATTTCTGTAATTTTTGGTGGCTTTTTAGTGGTATCACTGTGGGGAAATTGTGAATTAAGTCCAATGATGAGCACATAAAAGGGATCTAGCTCCCTCTCTGAGCTGCATTGGCTCTGCAGGCTAAAATGAAATCAAAAGCAGTAGGAAATATTTTTATTAGAGAAGTTAGTGGAAATGTCTCAGAAATACTGAACAGATGTGTTGGATAAAATTTTGGTCACTTTTGCGGTCATTTTTTTAAGGACAGAAATATGCTTATTTTTGTATGCAAGATATCAAACTAATGTGGGGGTTTTTTATTTATTAATATAGTTTTGAAACTGGCCTGATCCTGTTTTGGTGATCTCTTTGAATTGTACTCTGGCCACTATATATTTTTATATCAAATGTCACTGCTCATTGAATGTTAATTACATGGGACAAATGCTATCTTTGCATAAAATAAGTGGAAAAGTCATAATTTACCAGATTTCATTCAAATTTCAAACCCAACAACAAGAAAATGGGCATAGTTAAGCAGGGATCTGATCAAAATACAGCTCTTAATCATACTAAAAAAATGTGTTAAGCTGAGCAACAATAAAAGTGTCAGAATTATCAGCTAAATAAGGACGTCCAGACTGTGGTTGACACTGCATGAAAGACCACAAGACATCCCATGCTACAGGTCCCTGTTGCAGAGAGGCAAATAGAGGTCCAGTTTTTACATTCATTGTATAAAGAATGGTTCTTGGGCTGTCCTGTGGTTCAAATTCTTTAGGACTAAGCAAATGATGTATAGAAGATCATTTAGAATCACAGGGATGATGACAGTGAGGTCGAGATGCAGTCTTGCCAGCTGATATGTATTTCTTGTTTGAATGGTATCACCCTAGCTGAAAGGCAACCTAACTAATGAGAGAAACAGCCCTGAATCAGGTTTGCTGATGGGAAAAATGCTGACTTGCTACCTGACCTGTTTCCTGATGCAAATTGTAATTAAGGTTGCTTCTAGAGTGCCACCACACTTCTTTTCTGATCCCCTTCCCAGCCAGTGAGCTTAATCAGCTAGGACTGTGTGAGCATGAAGATACGTTAAAGATTCAAATCTCAGTGAATGCCTGGTTTTGGTGGGGGTTTTTGTTTGCTTGCCTGGTTTTGGATTTGAGGTTGGGTTCCCTCCCCTACCCCCCCACCATTGCACCAGCTGTCTTGATTTGGACAGAGGGAAATGGTCACTCCAATATAGGATGTGATGGTGAAGGTGGTGCTAATCATAGCAGGTAAAGGTGCAGAACTAATGTAGAAGCTGGAGGACAGGCAGCATTGCTACAAGCAATATTGCCAGCTTCAGGAAAGGGATTGGTCTGAAGGCTGAGAAGTAAAATTAATTGCTAGGGAAAGGAGAGGCCAAAAAGGAAAGGGCCAAACCCTCTTTTCTGACAAGCATTGAGAAAATTACCTATATTGTCAGTTGCACACAGGCATACAGATGTGAGGGGAGCACTGAATGCAATAGTCAGCCCCCAAAACACATTCACTTTTCCAAAAGAATTTTTTTTTTTTTAAAGAGTGCCGAGAACTAACAGTATTAATGTGGGGAAAGAACAAAAACCATTAAATTCTGTGTGTTTTGGGGGAGCAGTGAAAGGAAGAATGTAGTATCTGAGATTGTTTTGACTAGATATTGCAGCATACGTTGGCTTTCTATTAGATGAAATAACAGGGATGCAAGTGTAACTATGGCCTCCTGCCAGGGTCCCTCTTCTGCCATCTTTTCCTGTTTGCACAGAAGGAAATGCTTGAAAATTACCAGGATTTTTTGGGGGTTTGGGGTTTTTTTTGGGAGGAAGGGAATAGGTGGAGTTAAATCTGAGGATGCTGAAAGGAAAGACTGTGGGGAGAACTGTTGGAAAGGAAAGAGTAACAGGGAAAGTCACTTAGGAAAGGTAAGGAGGTTTTCATGTAGAAAAAAGAGTAGAGAATAAAAATGAGGAAAAAAAAGAGCAGTGTTTGAAGAAACATGGAAAATGAGTGGCGTAGGTGCCTCTTGCTTTACTTTAGGAGAAGCTGGGAGAAAGGAATGTGATTAGGGAGTTCACTGAAGTTGCAGTGGAGCAAAAGAAAAGTCTCATGAGGAATGCCTTGTTCTACGCCTCATAGGTCAAGATTACTATGGGGGAAGAACACGGGACTCATAGGAGCTCACAGACAAGTGCCTCACCTGTGTGGGTGGATCTCTCTGAGCAACAGTACCTTTTTGCAGAAAATAATGCAGGTCCTTTGAAATAAGGCTTCATAAAGGTGAATCATGATATTTTCAGAACAGCAGAAATTTCTCAACTGAATAGTTGAGCATACAGGTCAATGTATTTTTTTTGCTATCATGCTATGTTCTCTGATAAACAAGAATATTTTTGTTGTTTTTTGTGGGTTTTTTGGTGGTTTTGTTTGTTTTGGTGGGGTTTTTTTGTCTTTTTTTTTTTTTTTTTTTGTGCAGGGAAGGCAGTTTGTGCTTTAAGTAGCATTAAACTAAGTGGTGTGTAACCTGTAGGAGCTTTAATCTGTTCCTGGAAAGTATGGGACAAATGGTAGCATAAAAGTAGATTTATTTATTTTTTTTGTTCTTTCTCTGTGGCTAGACAGGGGATGATATTCAGGAAAGTCCAACAGTATTTTTTATTATAAACTGGATGTGGCATGTTCTTCATTCTTGATTGGTTTTGTGAGTTTTTGCCACTCTCTCATTGCAAGTTTTTCTACAGCTATGTGAACAATTGATTTATTGTTATTGTAGTCTCTGGTGCCGACACCAAATCAAAATTAACATGGAGAAAAAGTATTGAGTCAACTCAAACCCATTTGTATTTCTCTAATGTACAAGGGAATCAGAGAAGAAAATACAACTGGTTTACTGAGTTTGAAACAAACTTTTCCTTTCTTTCAGGTAACATTACTGAAAGCAGTAGAAACCCAGAAGGACACTTGTACACTTTTCCTGAGATCAGTTATTAACTCTGGTGGTTTGAAGATGCTTTGGTCCCTGGCTTGATTTGGTTTGGAATTTAAACAGAAAACTCCTACTTGCCAGGAAAATTCCTATACCCCCTGGATATATTTAAGAGATATATTCACAAATATTTTCAGGATCAAAGAAATGCAGTTTATATAAATAAACCATGTGCAAAAGTAATTGAAATTAAAAAAAAAAAATGCAAGCTCAGTTTTTCCTGCTTCCATATTGCTAGCTTGAACAAAAGCCTCCCTCCTTCCTGCCTTTCATTGACAATTTTATCTTATTTTTAGTGATCAGTTTGTGAGATTAGGGACAGATTTTAGGACTGAGAGTGTAACCGTGGGATGGGGCCATGAAACAGAAACTATAGAATCAGTTTGAGATAATTAGTGTGTAACCAAGGTAATAGGTAATGAAGCTAACTGACCATGGCAAGGTACAGTGCTGCTATGTTCCATGTACAGTCCCTACCAAACTGAACAATAGGTTTGGAGATATTAATCTTATGAAGTAAGTTGTTATGGACAGGTGCACCTACAACAAGGATACTGCGCATGCCTGCAAGAAGAGGGTCACCCAGCGGACATGGGTGTGAGACCACTGACGACCACCAGAGACCCTTGAGGACCACCGACTCAAATCACTGAGCATGCATGACGGGGAGGAGAATATGGAAATGGATTCTAAGAAATGATTATCATAGGACTGCCTTTTCTTGGAAAAATAATGAATATGTATGTTTTGATCCTATATAACCTGTGTGTTGGTGATCACCTGGCATGCACGTTGGGTGGAACTATCCCCCGTGCATCCAGTGCTGCAATAAAGAATGCCTGCCTTTTAACACTACATTGGTGTTATGAGGTTTATTCCCGGGTTTCGGTGACAAGAGTGGTTTCTGCTTTGTTCCCAATGTGCCATTACATGGTAAAGCACCATTTGGTGTATGGACAAAAGATGTCTGGCTGTGTAGAATTAAAGATAAAACCTGAGTAGGTAAAGTTTGAAAGATGTTGTCTGCTTTCTTAAACCCAATTACTTTCAAAGACCTTCTAAAGAAAGCGTTAGATTTGCACTTCATTTAAGGGCATGTAGCTTTTATAACTTTTTACTCCAGAGAAGCCAACACATTTTGCCACCTGATCTCTCACTCAAGACATACTTTATGCAGTCTAAATAGCTGTTTATTTTGTATGTATTGCAATTGTAAATTGCTCAGGCTGTTTTCAGACACAATCATCTTGTATTCCCCTCAGTGCAGATGGACTGTGCCTGCATATGTACTCACATAGAGTTTCTACTTCTGTTCCTTTTTGCTGTTTTCTGTAAAGGTTCTGCAGACTAACGGTATGTCTTTGGTTTTTGCATATGGGAATACTTAATGCTGTGTTTGTTACTGGCAAAAAGTGAAAGCAATAAATTAGAACTAAGTCTTTGGGATAAATGAGCACACTCTGAGATTCATGGATCTGATCCTACCACTGCTGTTGATGTGGACAGTCTTATTCATGAGAGTAGTCCCACATGAGGAGGATTTCATCACATGGAAGAAATTTTAGAGCTTTTGTGTGTTCCTGCAGGCTATGGATTCTTAATCTGGTCTTGTGAACAGGGAGTAGTGACACATTCTGTCTCGTATGTAGAACAAGGTACAAGCTAACCTCTGGCTGCAGATGTTAGGTCTGGGAAAACACAGTAATATTTTAGATAAGGCTAAGAATTAGGAAGTTATACAAATAAATTAGGTTTTAATTCTGATCTCATGCTCTGGAGTAAATTAGAGTTATTTCATCAGGGCTGACCAATTCAGAAACTGATGCTTCAGTCTTTTTTACTGCAAACAGAATTATTTTACCCCTTCTCCCGAGCAACTTGCCATCAGTAATTTCCAATGTCTACTTACAAGAAGTAGGGCAATTAAAATTAATTTCTAAATACACCATGTCTCTATCCAGTATTTGCACATGTATAATTTGTAAGACTCTTAAGTTACAGTTAGCAGTAGCTAGGTGAGTACAGAGTCACAAGGAGCATCTTGCTTTTGGGTATTCTTTAAGTGATCAAGGTATCAATGGTCATGCTTAGCTCAGGTGACAGTACTGGACACGTGCAACATACTAGTACTGACTAACTTAAAACTGCACAATTTTCCTTCTTGGTGTGATAGCATTCTACAATGATGGCTTCTGCAGCTAGTTAGAAGCATACAACGATAGTAGTAAAACATAAGCAGCAGGTCTCCAAAGAATCCTACAGTTAGGTGTAAACATTGATAATTATGTATATTTGGAATTACCAAACCTTTATTAAACAGGCATTGGTCACCACTTGCTTTGGATCTACTATGTCCACCAAAGGCTCCTTCATGGCAACATCCCTAATACAGGTCATGTCAAAGCCGTACACATTCTCCCACCCTGTCAATGCAAATGGATGTGTCAAAGATTAGCAGTAATAATAAAAGTATTTTTTGTTTCTCAAAGCATCTTTCATTTGAAAGAATTTCTACTATCCCCTAACTCAGTTCTCCTCTTTAGCTCTTTGCTCCCTGCCCCAGTTGTCTATGTCATCATCACCATTTTACAGATAATGCAGTTGTGGCAAAATAACCCCTCAATGTACATCTTTGAACAAGTGGCCCTTGTTTTGTGGTGTCCCCAAAACTGTGTCATATGAGATTTGTCAATGATTTTCATGGCTTTACACATTTGAGAGTATTGCCCAAAATCATATAATATGTCAGGTTGAGACTTGTCAATAGCTGGTAAGATTATTCTATCCTTTCCTATCCATTCTGGCTAATATTTCTCTTTTTTATAGATTACTATACAATCATCAGTTTACATGCTCTTTTAATTATTTAAGTAGTCTTAGTTTCAGCAAGTGAATTACTGACAGGTAGTAGAATTACAGGTGTGTTTCAATATTTGGGACATCCAAGTTTTAATCTGCATGTACATCATGACAAAAAAGCAAAATGTCCACTTTCTAAAAGATTTAAAAGCCATGCTGATCTTCTATATTTGAACTGTTCTTCTGATTGTTCCAGTAAATGCTTCTTATCTTGCTGAGTGGTTTTTTTTTTCTTGAACAAATAGTACCCTAGGGAAAAGTACACTGGCTTTGTTTTTATGATTGCTTAACAAAATGAAAACAAAAACCTCCAAAAAAAGTGAAATCTTAGTCTTATGAATCATATGAGTCAAGGTTCCTATGCGGTGCTCTATCTGAAAATCTAAACTGAATACTGTGAACTTTTTAAAAAATTTTTTGAACACAAGCAGAGTAAACTGATAAACAGCAATAGTGAGCATGTTTGAAATGTCTTGTTTTTTCAGAGCATAGCATTTGAGCTACTGGTGTTCCCAGAGGACTATGATTGAAAATATATTATGAGCAAAAAATCTGCATGTTTCTAAATTGGAACAAATCTGGGCATGAACAGTTCTTTGATATGTTATCTCTTTATTGGGCTGGGAGTTTCTCAATATTTCAGGGGAGGTAGCAATCAAAACTTTTGTTTCAGGCATCAGGAACATGTGGGAACTTCAGATTATATTTATAGAAGCCATATGTTTTTACATGATTACTCAGAAAAGATTAACTATGAAACCTTGAAGGAACAATTTAACAGAGTTGTTGGGGCCTCTATCACTTGATGTATTTCAGTCTACGTGGGATGCCTTTGAAATACATGCCACAGTCTGTATTAGACAGAGACCTGTCGCAGGAGTTAAAAGATAAAATTGTTTGGTTTACATTTTGCAGGAAATTAGAGTAATTGCCTATAGTAGTACTCTGTGGCATTAATAAAGTTTGAGAAATCAGAAGTCGGATATTTTTAGAAACTTCATACTGTATTATTTCTTAATCAATATGATGGTTCTTGAGTGCCCTTTGAAATGCTCAGCCCTGCATCTCATATGAAGGCAAGACTCTTATCCACCTTAAAGGAGAAAAAAGAAGGATGAAAAATTTAAATGTAAACATGGAGACACCATCAAGGATTTATAAAATGAAAAGACAGACAAGATGGTGGTGCATATAGGTAGTAAGATGGAAATAACTGAAGAAGACACAGAGGTATAAAATGTGAGAGGGGAAGGGAAATTAGAGGTGAAATCAGAAAAGAAAGTATCTTAAAAGAAAACAACATTTTAGAAGAGAAAAAGAATCCAAATAGTGGGGTTTTTTTCAAATGATGAAAAAATAAACAAGTTGAAAACAGTTGTATTTGTCTGTGAGAAAAGAAAAAGCCTCAAGGCCTAGAAACTAAGGGATTCAAAAGCAAGGTGAAAGAAGGCATAAGGGATTTTTTGGGGGGGGCAAAATGGCTTTGATTCCTTTACAGAATGGATGCCTCATACATTCTTTTGAATCTGTAAATCTTGTAAGGTCATTACATAACTGAGGAGAAAAGGCTAGGCTGTGCTTGAGGAGTAGATATAATTCTCCCTAGCACCTACAGACTTCTTGTCACTGCCCCACTACACTGGGCTTGCTTTTGACCCAAAATGGCAGTTTTTACCCATTGGCAGTTCTGTGTATTGGCACTGAATTTGACTACAGAAATACTAAACTTTCTTTTCTGAGAGGCAAGGAATTATAACTTATTAATTATAAATTTTCAGTTAGGCATTTTAATTTAAAGGTTGAACCCACTAATTTTACCTAGGCTTTTGCAAGTATCCTTAATTAATAAAACTGCTTAGTAATTTTGTGATTTTTTTTCCCTCCTTAAAGGAAAATGCCTTTAAGAGAAATTGACCAGCTCTGAAAAATAAATAAAAAAAAACAAAAAAGAAAAAAAGAAAAGTGAAATAATGTAGAAGTTAATAATTTTATCAAAACTATTATGACCAAACAAACCCAAATTTGGGTGACCTGGGGGACAACAAGTTGAATGTGAACCAGAGGTATGACTTTGTGGTGATGAAAGTGAACCACATGCTAAGATATGAGGAGTGTCCAAGAAAACTGGGTTTGCTTAGCCTGGGACAGCAAAGGCTAATAGTGGGATTTAATTGCTATCTGCTGCTACAGAAAAAAAGAAGAAGTCAGATTTCCTTCAGGTGACAAAGGACAATGAAGGCAAGTTTCAGCAAGGAAAATTCTAATTGGAAATTCAGAAACACGTTTACTCCTGAGGGTGTTTCAGCATTTCAACAAGTGCCCAGAGAAGATATGGAATCCCCACCTCTTGACCCTGCAGGGCAGGGCTCTCAGTGATCTGCTTTAACTGTGAAATCTAGCCTGCTTTGAGCAGGATGCTGGACTACGTGCCCTGTAGAGGTCACTAATAACACCAGTTATTCAACGACACTTCAAGGAAAAAAAAAATAGAGAGGAAAAGTCAATTGTATGCATCTATGAAGTAAACAAAAAAAGTTTAGAACTTTTTTTTATATCAAAATAAAATGGAATTTTCTGATCTTTATTTTTAATTTAAAAATTCTCACATAAAGTGTTTTTATTAAAAAGTTTAAAAACTTACATTTTTTTCTTCTTGACAAGCTTATTAGTGAGGTATTTTTTCTACGCTTATTTCTTAACATTTGCACTTCATTTGTATCTTATTAATTTTTCTGTTCTTGTTATTTTAAAAAGAAAATCCAGCACATGAATCGCAAGAGAATATTACCACTTTTAATGGCAGTTAATGTGGGATGATGTATATATCACAACAACATTGAAATGTTGATGTAAATCTCCTAAAATCCAAGTTTTAAAATAGAGGTAAAGGTATCAATATAACTCTAAACAAGGGCTACAACAATTTATTCATGCATCTTTCCTTGGTGCACTTTAAATTACTGCAAGTTTCCTGAATTTATCACCAGACTAGAGTTTTCTCAGTGTTCATGTTTATATTGGAATTCTGGCCTGGTCAGTGTGATTTCTTGGCTTTTACAAAACTTTGCCAGTGAAAAGATTACATTAGGCTAATATAAATCAAGTATTTTAGAGAAATAACCATAGAAAAAGGTTACTTTTAGGTGTTTACTCACAGTGAATTTTGAAGTCCTTGTACTGTCTGTCTTCAATTGCTACCACGTACAAAGCAGCTCGGTCTGGAAACATTAGCCCTCCAGGTTTCTGTTGATGAATTGTGGGGAAATGGATCTCGTAATCTATTCACCTGACAAAGACATCACATTTTGAACTGCACATACAAAAAACAGACAAGCACCCCTTGCATGCCTTTATTGTTTTCCTTCAGATTGTTACATCAGCTTTAATCTCAGCAACTCTTGCAGCCTGTGGCAATGTCATTAGCGCTACACGAATTTCACCAGCAGGTAAACAAAAGCAAAGCTCTTACACTGAGATTCCCTTTGTTAATCTCTTTGTTAAAGCCTAAGAAATGGCACTTGGAGATGTAACTGGGTCTTGTTATGGTGATAGTGGCAGAGAGAAGACTTGTAGTCAGAAAATAAATGATGATTTGTCCAACAATGAGTATGACATGCAGAGCACCTACCAGCCACTTGTCTCGTGCGAAGATGACTGTGTTTAACATTGACTCATAGAACAGACAGTAACCCATCCACTCGCTGATGATGATGTCTACTTTATCCACAGGTAATTCAACTTCTTCCACTTTACCTTTAAATATTGTGATTACTGAAAAGAGAATCCAAAGAAATATGTTTCACATAATAAAACACCTGACTACATTCCTTATTGGTGAATGTCAGGGTGACCTTTTCAATGTGATTCTCTTCTTGAATGCCTGTAGATAAGGGGTGACTCCATGCGACTCAATG
The DNA here is from genome assembly GCF_028858705.1 of Grus americana. Lineage (NCBI taxonomy): Eukaryota > Metazoa > Chordata > Aves > Gruiformes > Gruidae > Grus > Grus americana. The sequence continues at coordinate 85,742,681 of NC_072852.1, forward strand.
GACTTTACGCTATTTTAAAACTACTTGCAGTAGGTATAATAAACCCCAAAACCAAAACCAAATAAAACCCATATGTAAAAAACCCCAGAAAAACAGGCCTTACCTGTTTACCTGCATGGTCTCATTTTACATGCCCTTTGGAATTTGGAAGATTTCTAGATCATTGACCGAGTAATGCAAAGTATCCACCTAGAATCCTTCAAATATCCCTGTACACATACATGATCTCATCACTGAGATATTAGAGATTTATGGAACTGTGATCTAATTCTCATCAGCTTTTCAAACACATTATGCTGGTTTCACAATGAGGAAGCTAAGGCTTATTTCTTCCATGAATTCTGGGGAGCTGACTCAACTGAGAAAGTAAGATCTAGCCTGATAGTACACAAACAAGAAAGTTTGTACAAACATGGTTCTCTCATGAAAAATAATTTTGCATTCCTTTCTGCTTCATGATTGAATCTTTTATAACATACCAGCATTCTCACTCTGAATCTTCTATCTGGTTTAGACTTGTATAACTTTCCACATTTCTCTAAAATGACTGCTGGAAAGCATTGCTGCCAGGTATTTTGTCACCAAATTAGTTTCAAGGAAATTAGAAAGATTGCTAGAAGTTTGATGTAGTAGAATATCAGATCCTCAGAGACACTATTACAACATTGCACATTAAATTACTGTCAATACTGTATACTATTTACAGGAGAGTGGGTATACACTGCAAATCAACAAGCAATTAATAGAACTGGTTGATACTAGAACAGGTATTTTGCTTAAAGGAAAATTAAATGGTGGTCTATATTTAGTTCAGTTGTTACAAATAATTTCATTTTAGGATCACTACACAATTCACTAATCATTCTTGCATTTTTAAAATATATCTCCTATTTAAAAATGTATTCCAAATTCTTTAGATAAATAATTTTCAGCTTGTGTTTGATTGCTACTTATATTTTTTGTTGCAGTGGGTAAAGTCTCATGGTTCTGGATTCTTCCTTGACAAGGCAACTCATGCACTTGAAATTCAGGAATAAGTAAGTAGCGAATACTTTACTTTCCATCACTAATTGATAAGATTACTCTTAATAAATGGCAATTTTTAATGATGGCAACTTTTATTTATGAAAGTGTTCAACATTCGGTTTGAAGAAGATGAAGGTACTTTCATTTAGCTAGAACTAGGTTAGCTGTTTAAGAGTGGAAGTGTGGGTTGAGTGATTTTTAGAACTCAGCCCAGGGAAAAGGAGGTTTCATCTTTCCAAAATACATGCAGTACTAGTATTACAGTAACCAGATGCGGTCACTTCATTTGCATAGCAAACTTTTAATCCAGACTGGCCTCCTAAGAAGTTGGGAACACTGATTCAGACTGGTAACACAAAGTATCAGCTGGTATGTGCAACCTGATTGGAAAAGAGCAGCAGAGTTCTCCTTCCCATTCTTTAAACTCCTTCCTTTCACAGTTAGTTGATCAATAGTTCATCTGTTATACTGAAGACTCTTCGAGTCTATAAGCTCCAGCCATGAGTTCTCTTTAGTTCTCTTTTCTCCCAAGAACTTTCACTGCCACAATCTTTTGGAGTGATTTTTAGCACTGTTGACAGCTGTCAGAGTGACACACCTGCAGATTTTGAAGCCCTCTCTTTATACCTAGAACAGTCACAGGGTAAGCAGCAGCAGCAGCACAAGTTCCTCCCACCTCCCTTCACTTTGATGAAACATCTTCATAAGGCACCATGTGGGAACAGATTGTGCTGTCCCTGGCTGTATTATATCTGTTCTGGAAACAGTGGGTTTTCTCTTGGTTCAGCCCCTTTTGCTGACTCTGCATTTCTCTAAACAATTAGAGGGAAAAAAGAAAAATTTCCATGAGCAACAAGATACTTCGGCTCAATACCTGGTTGCATTAAAATAAAAGTGAATATGGGTGAGTGTAAAGTGTGTAAGTGTAAATGTTAGTTCAGTTGTGTAATTTGTTTGGAGACTGAACTGAGTTGGACAGACTGCTGAATCTGTCCAGGCAAGTCTCCTGCTAAAGTGGAGGGGTCTCTGCTTCTTCCTCCAGTTTTTTCGAGAACTTGCTCATTGGAGAAACAGGAGGAAGAAGCAGAGATAAATACCTTCTGTAACCTCAGGAGCACACTGGATCTTTCTTATTTATTCTGACAACGGTCCCTTCACACACAATTCCTGTTGCTGGAAATCCAAACGTGAATAGATATATGGTATGCTGTTTGTGTAGCTATTTGATGAAAGGCCACACTTGGAATATAAGGGCTCTGTACCAAAGGTGCAGGACAACCAAGCTGAGGTCAACACCTCATTGTTTAGTGCCTTATCCCTGCTGTGGAGGGCAGTATTTTCTGGTCCTTTGCTTCCTTCTTTTTCTGAACCAAGTTGCATACACTGGCTAGCCTCTCATATCCCGCGTCACTGCTGTGTCTTTCACACCACAGCACTTGAACACGCATGATGTACAATAAATTCTCCTGCCAAACAGCTCTGTGTCAATCAGAAGCTGCCAGTGACAGCAAAGAAATTAGAGCAGATCTAAACCAGAACAGAAATCTATTCCTGTGCATGTGCTAGCATAGCACCAGCACAGACACAGCTAAAAGTGGGGGCAAAGGATACAGTCTAGCCAGCTATGACCTACGCCGTTCTGCAGCAAAGGCAAGCTCTTCACAAAGGGCAATTTTAAACAAGAACTGTCTCACAGCCTCAGTTAAAAAAAGCCTGATTTTTTAGGTTGTTGCAAAGACATTTTGCAGGCAGTGATTTGGAGGAGGACTGAAGACATGAAATAGAGATTGTTGATTATTTTTTGTTAAGAGTTTTCAGTAGGTTGGAGGTATTTTTAGTATTGTTTTTAAATCCCTGGCAATTTCAACAGTTTTCCTTTCAAGAAAAAAATAAACTTCTATGATACTGTTATTCTGAGAATTGAACATTTTCATTTGTGTGTGTTTCAATGGTTTTTTTAAAATATTTTTTTTAAAAGTGGGAAGCCAGAAGAAATTCTTAGTGAAAAATTTGTATTGATATTGAATACATGGCAGATTTAATTTAAAAAGTTCAGCTCTACTATGGGGCCTTCTGTCTGCTTTGCTAAATTAAACTGCCCACTGATGAGTCCTATTTGCTTCTGTTGTTTGTGAGCCTAGAAGTAAATGTAGACATAACTTCTCCCATGAGGAATTGTTGTAGTGGCTAGATGAGGTGTTTAGGTTTGTATTTACATAAGTAAATTATGCAAAACTACCATTTACATATAAATCACACAACATAAATTAATCAGAAAAAGCAAAACAGTTGTCTTTCTCCTGAAGAAATTATTTTTACATATGCCTTACTGTTGTCCAAGTGGTTGGCCTTGATAATTTTTTCTGAGTAGTCAGATATACTTGAGCATTCAATCTAGGAAAAAAAGAAAAGCAAGAGGAAGAGTGATTATGTGTTAGACATCTCAGCTATATGAATAAAACCAAAATCTGCTGAAGGCAGAAAAGACTCTATAGAGCAAGTAACCATTGATAAAGAGTAAATTAAACCTGTGTGGGCAGGATCATGATCAATGATACCTTAACACTGCAGTCTGTGTTTGAGTTAAACTGTGTTTGAGTTAAACTGAGATTGTTTCAAAAAACTGTTGATGTGGAAAAAAAGAGGTCCTAACTACAAAATAACATAATTATTAATAATAGTATTTAATTTATTCCTGCTACTTCAGAATATTGCCTCCTCCCCAAAAATATCTGCCGAAGGGAATGAATTAGCATGGTGCTATATTTCCTCACATATTTTAAAACAAAATACATTCAAACTGTGTGAATAATGTTAGAATTTGAACTATGCCAATAATTCTGTGTCAAGAAGCAATTGCTTTTCTCTGAAAAATCTATCATCTTTTGAAATGCATGGTATCAAAAAAGAATACAGACAATTTACACATAAGAAATGACTGAAATTATTGTATTTACAAAAACATCCAGATCTGCATGTCTTTTCCTATGACCAGTTCTGTGCTTTTACTAGGGAAGGAATTACAGAGTACCTTCTAGTTTTAGATTTGCCCTTAAATTTGTTAAAATCTGAGTTCTAGCATAAAAGCCCATGTTTGCAATGACCTTTGATATCTTTTAGAGAAATACTGTGTTCCATGAATCTCTCTGGGTTTTGTGCCCTTTTAGAATCAAGAGGGCCGAAGTTGCTGGTAGTCACATAATCAGTTCCTAATTTACCTCTTCCAAATTTGACATTAATTGCCAATAATACTTCATATAATCCTTGTCTCTCTAATTCCCCTATGGGAATTGCAAATAGTATTATATTATCTCTAGTGAGGTGTTTTATATGTCCAGTGAATTCCATTTAACCTTTAAAAGCCAAAGTGTGCTTGACCTCTGTGATGGTGCAACCGTGGGATAGGGGCCGTGAAATAGAAACTACAGAATCAGGTTGAGATAATTAGTGTGTAACCAAGGTAATAGGTAATGAAGCTAACTGACCATGGCAAGGTACAGTGCTGCTATGTTCCATGTACAGTCCCTACCAAACTGAACAATAGGTTTGGAGATATTAATCTTATGAAGTAAGTTGTTATGGACAGGTGCATCCACAGCAAGGATACTGCGCATGCCTGCAAGAAGAGGGTCACCCAGCGGACACGGGTGTGAGACCACTGACGACCACCAGAGACCCTTGAGGACCACCGACTCAAATCACTGAGCATGCATAACAGGGAGGAGAATATGGAAATGGATTCTAAGAAATGATTATCATAGGACTGCCCTTTCTGAGAAAAACGATGAATATGTATGTTTTGATCCTATATAACCTGTGTGTTGGTGATCACCTGGCATGCACGTTGGGTGGAACTATCCCCCGTGCATCCAGTGCTGCAATAAAGAATGCCTGCCTTTTAACACTACATTGGTGTTATGAGGTTTATTCCCGGATTTTGGTGACAATGGCACTCACAGATGGCAGAACAGCAGATGGAAGGACATACAAATCCCTTATTCTTTTTATATAGCCTATGAAAGAGCTAGATGTAATAGTCATAAAATCAATCCCTGTCCCCATGGGAAGATGAACATTAATTCTACTTAGCTTGCCTGTGGATGTAAACCACTCCTTAAGATGTCTGACTCAGTGGCCTGAAAATAAACCAAAAGGAAGGAACACTAGAGTACCAGTCCAGAGAATCAAAGAAAGAAATCCCTTGGAGAGAACTGTGTCCTTTTTCTCCATCCATCTGCTTCTTCCCTTACTGTAAACTGTATAGACTCTATGACTTGTCTCTAATTACAGCCATTATAGCATACTCAGTTTTCCTGTCTGTATTCACATATATTTGGCATTTTCAATTTCATTGACCATTATTTCTGCTTCTTTTGGATGATTTTTAAATAAAGCATGGGTATATAGATGTTTGGATGTGGCTTTCCAACCTTTCTAAAGAAAAACATGCCTTTGCATAAAAATTTCTATTTCATGAATGACTACAAGTTTCCAAAAGTCAGCTTCATTCTCAAAGAAGCAAAATAATAACACAACACTCAAATGTTCCAGGAAGGAAGACATATTTCAGGAAATAAACTTCCTTTAGGGTGGCTAAAGCTGTTAATCTCTAATTTGACTTGAACTCTATACTGTAGTACAATTTTATTTCAAAAAGCAACTTGTTTCTGAAAAAGAAAATACTGAATTCTGTAGGTGAAGAAATAGGAAGAAAATTCAGGGTTGTCAGGTTTTTCCCCAGTTCTCTTTCAAGTCAGTGATCTGCTCAAATCTGTCCAATATTACAGAGCATTTGGATTTTACGAAAACTCTGTGTTCCAATGAAATATGTCTGCAGCTCAGTTTACAGTCATAGAATAGTTTGGATTGGAAGGGACCTTCAAAGATCATTTGGTCCAACTGCCCTGCTATGGGCAGGGACATCTTTCACTAGATCAGGTTGCTCAAATCCTCATCCAACCTGACCTTGAATACTTCCAATGATGGAGCATCCACAACTTCTCTGGGCAACCTGTTCCAGGTTCTCACCACGCTCATTGTAAAGAATTTCTTCATTATATCCAATCTAAATCTACCCTCTTTCAGTTTAAAACTTTGCCCCTTGTCCTATCACTATAGGACCTGTTAAAAAAGTCTTTCTCCACCTTTCTTATAAGCCTCTTTTAGGTACTGAAAGGCTGCAATAAGGTGTCCCCGGAGCTTTCTCTCCTCCAGGCTGAACAACCCCAACTCTCTCAGCCTGCCTTCATAGGAGAGGTGCTCCAGCCCTTTGATCATCTTCATTGCCTTCCTCTGGACCCACTCCAACAGGTCGATGTCTTTCTTGTACTGGGGATTCCAGAGCTGGACACAGTACTCCAGGTGGGGTCTCACCAGAGCAGAGTAGAGGAAGAGTATCATCTTTCTTATCCTGCTGGCCATGTTTCTTCCTTAGCCCTATATACAATTGGCTTTATGGGCTGCAAGCACACATTGCTGGCTTATGTCCAATTTTCCACCCAACAGTATCCCCAAGTCCTTATCTGCAGGGCTGCTCTCAATCCATTCATCCTCTAGTGTGTATTGATAGCGATGATTGCCCTGATTCAAGTGCAGGACCTTGCACTTGGCCTTGTGAAACATCATGAGGTTCACACTTGTCCACTTCTCAAGCCCGTCAAAGTCCCTCTGGATGGCATCTTTTCCCTCAAGTATATCAAATGCACCACTCACCTTTGTGTCATCTGCAAATTTGCTGAGGGTGAACTCAATCCTACTATCCATCTTAATGAATCTATCAAGTAGTAGTGGTCCCAGTATGGACCCTTTAGTTTCTTCAACTGTATCTAGTTCTGTGTGTGTCTATTCATCTCTTCTCAGTCTTCAGTGTAATGCTGCAAATGACTCCTCTTTTACTGGGGTCTCTTTCTGGAAGTCACCACATTCCCAGATTTCCTTTTCTCCTGGCTGTGTCCTCATCACCACCTTTTTATCCAAACCAGTTAACATCTGACATGCACTTTCATTTTATGTCTGTTAACTCCTTACCTGTCTTGTTTGTGTGAAAATACCATAGAATTCAGGTAGTTCTACTGCAGTGATTGTCCTGAATTTTGTATAACTAAACGCAGCAGACAAACCAACATTTCAAGAGTTAATTGAATGTATTGTTCTGTCCCTCACTCACCCCTCCCAAACATCAACAACCATGTGCCAATCCTATCTCTGTATGTCTTACAACAGCTCCCCAGTTAGATGAACGTCATTGCACGATCTACTGTTATCCTCCCATGATGGTTAGGGGTCAGAGCACATGAAGAAAGAGGAAAAACTGAGGGGGCTGGTTCTGTTCAGCTTGTAGAAGAGATCCCCCCAATCCAATAGCTATCTTCACCTATGCAAAAAGGGCTTGCAGAGAAAATGAAGTCAAACTATTCTCTGAAGTGCACAGTGACAGGACAAAAGGCAGCAATCAGGAGCTTCAAGAATCCTGCTGATTGTAGCACTGGAATAGGTGCTGGGAGAGGATTTAGAATCTTCATACTTGGAGATTTTCCAAATTGGATTGGACAAGGCCTTGATCAACCTGATATGGCTTTAAACTTAAGTCTGCTTTGAGCAGGAGGTTGGAATAAATACTTCCAGAGGTCTCCTAAAGTAAATCTTTCTATGAGTCAACGATTCTATGATTTACACCTCTTCAACACCCAGAGGTGATTCTAGCAGTTGGCTGAGGTAGTGGCAAGGAATAAGTTCCAACAGTGAGTAAGAAGGTATAAGAAGAACCAGACGGGGTAGTGGATGAATTTGAACCTGAAGAAAGGAAAGAGTTCAAAAGAGGAGACTGATTTCAGGGGCACTGTAGTCAGAAAACCAATACACTGCATTTGTCAACTATTCCCACATCATGCTATTTGAAAAAAAAAAAAAAATCACATCTTACTGTAGAGAAGAAACTGGAACATCTCAGCTGTATGTAATAACTCATGGCAAGTTGTGTTGGGTTTGCGTGGCAAGGTTTTGGTAGCGGGGGGGCTACAGGGGTGGCTTCTGTGAGAAGCTGCTAGAAGCTTCTCCTGTGTCTGATAGAGCCAATGCCAGCCAGCTCTAAGACGGACCCGCCGCTGGCCAAGGCCAAGCCAATCAGCGCCTCTGTGATAACATATTTAAGAAGAAGAAAAACACTTAGGGAGAGAGAGCTTTTGCAGCCGGAGAGAGGAGTGAGAAGATGTAAGAAACTCTGCAGACACCAAGGTCAGTGCAGAAGGAGGGGGAGGAGGTGCTCCAGGCACCAGAGCAGAGATCCCCCTGCAGCCCATGGTGAAGACCATGGTGAAGCAGGCTGTCCCCCTGCAGCCCATGGAGGAAGCATGACGGGGTGTAGAGATTCCACCTGCAGCCCGTGGAGGACCCCATGCCAGAGCAGGTGGAGGCACCTGAAGGAGGCTGCGGCCCGTGGGAAGCCCACACTGGAGCAAGTTCCTGGCCGGACCGGTGGACCCGTGCAGAAGGGAGCCCACGCCAGGGCAGGTTTGCTGGCAGGACTTGTGACCCCGTGGGGGACCCAACGCTGGAGCAGTTTGCTCCTGAAGGTCTGCACCCGTTGAGAGGGACTCCATGCTAGAGCAGGGGAACGATGAGAGGAGTCCTCCCCCTGGGGATGAAGAAGCGGCAGAAACAACGTGAGATGAACTGACCGTAACCCCCATTCCCCGTCCCCCTGTGCTGCTGAGGGGGGGAAGGTTGAAGCCGGGAGTGAAGTTGAGCCCGGGAAGATGGGAGGGGTGGGGGGAAGTGTTTTAAGAGTTGATTTTATTTTCTCATTCCTCTACTCTGTTTTGCCTAGTAATAAATTAGATGAATTCCCTCTCTAAGTTTGGTCTGTTTTGCTCGTGACAACAATTAGAGAGTGATCTCTCCCTGTTCTTATCTCGACCTACAAGCATTTCGTTATGCCTTTTCTCCCCTGTTTAGTGAATGAGCGGAGTGAGAGAGCGACTCTGGCGGGCACCTGGCCTCCAGCCAGGGTCAACCCACCACACAAGTGTTTGCTTTTTAAAAGGAACATTCACAGTTTCCATTGGCACTCTTTGCCAATAGGAGCATAAAGTCTGAATTTGACTGTAAGATTGCCACTATCAGATCTCTGAAATACCTGTCTTTCCAACACAAATACAATGCTGCAGCTTGCTGTGTAACAGGGTTTGTGGTGATGTAGCTGATGTGACAAGAGGGCTGAAACTCTTAAGGCGGTGCAGAGGAGTTTCACACCTAAGTGAAACTTTCTCTTTTCTTGAGAGCTAAGTTTCCTGGATGGCACATGCCACAGCTTCAGTGCTGAACAGTCCATGGGTGAGCTGATACTGTTGTGACATCAAGCTTTATAAATGCCTGATGTACAGCCTGAACTGTAAAGAAGCCTAAATAAAAAAAAACCAAACAAACCCAACAACTCAACAACAACAAACCTGTAAACCTGTGGAAAAGTATTTACTTTCCTTTCACTGGGTGAATTTTCCGCCAGTGAGCTGGCTCACTGTAGAATCAGATAAGCACCAGTGCCAGCACAAGGGAGGGTGGAAGACCATATGGCCAGGTATCTGGGACATAGGAAGGTGGGAGCACAGCATCATCATTTTGCATATGCTTTACTTTTACAGTACTGCAATGTCCTTGCGCGAGACCTGCGTTCCTGAATCAGAGAAGGCTACAGGTTTATTCTCCCTGAGGCTTTGAGATAATAAATTGTGTACTTGGTTAACAAAAAATACATTTTATCTGCCAATTCTGTATATTAAGTCTCATGCTTAAACTCCAAAAATTTTGCCAGCACCTTCTGATTTCAGCTATCTGTACTTCCATGCTCTAGTCTAATACTCAGATAAGGCACTTAGAATTAACATTGGATTTTGAAAATATAAGCTTGAGAATTGAACAGGAGTCCTTGCATTTCATGTATCATTACTAGTAATAAAGACACACAGTTTAGATACTCAGTGACATCAGTGTCTTCAAATGCACAGATGTAGCCAACGACGTTTTAGTGAACAATTTTGTCAAAGAAGTACACAGAGAAATAGAATCTAGGTCCCCTTTCCTATGTTGTGTTGTGCCTGCAGGGCAAACAGAAATCCAAAGCAAAAAGAAATTGTATTTGTCATTTTAGAGTCAGTATAAATAACTCTGAACATACTTAGGAAGTAAATCTATGCTCTAATTTTTTCTCTGCAGAGAACTGCACATTCATGCTCCTAAAGTTCAATATATTTAAAGTAATCATTCCCTTCTGTCTCTGAAAAGCGTTATTGTTGGCACAGAAAACATGCACATGCTTTCTTACATGATTTGCTGAGTTGTAATGTACAGGGAAAAGTGTAAAAAGAAATTTGTTTCCAAGACTACAAAGTTGCAGAACAAGAATTTAAAAAAGCAAGATAGTTCTTTTGACCCCTCTGAGTAGGAGTGAGTCCCTTCTTTAATATTTTTTGCAGCCAAGAAGAAACGTGGCTATGTACCAGATCACCAAAGATTCCATACAAGAAAATACATTATATCTCAATTTGGAAAAGGCAGGGTGTAGAAAGCAATAGAAAGTCACTGTATATCAAGACATACAAGAGCTTGGAGAGAAGAATTTCAAACCAAGACAAGTAAGAAAAGATAAATCACAAAGCCAAATTCTCAGGCAAAATGCATAAACAAGCTCAAAAATATGAGAGAAAGTCTTCTTACCCCATATACCTTCTTGGCTCCTGCCTTTGCAGCAAACATGGAGAGGATTCCCGTGCCACTTCCAACATCAAGGACAATCTTATCTTTAAAAACATGTTTATTGTGATACATTGAGTTTCTATAGGTTAATGTGCGCACTTCATCCTTTAACATTTCCTGTGATAAAAAAAGACATTGTGTTATTATTTGAAGTGCTGAATTAATTCCTTTATTAAAATTTAAGCATTATTAACAAACAACCCGAATAGTTTTTCAAGTACTTAGGGGTGCACATATCAAAGCAACTGTAAAATGGTAGCTACTTAGAATTGGATTATTGAGAAGCAGCATAATGTCCTTTGTACAATTTTATTTCTCTAAATATTTCTTCACTGTTACAATTGATAACCAGAATGTAATCTAACCACACCACTGCTTTGTGTACAGACAGAAGCTATACATAAATCCAAGCTTTCCTTTTCTCCTAAACCATGCACAACCTAGAGCCTCAGCAGAGGGACTTTCTGAGGTTCCTCTTTGAACACAAAAGAAATCATTCCATAAATGATTTAAGACAGCAAGTCTTGATAGCCTTGCCCAAAGTGATGCAAGAAGTCCATAGCAGATCTTGAGATACTGTGCTGTATGGTATTCCCTTACTGCTCTTCTTTTGACTCATTTACACGACCAATTTCTAGAAGATATTAATGTATATTCTAGACTAGTAGTCTAAGTTATAATTGTTAGGTGATGATTTTTGCTTCTTTGATAGCAGCAGTACATGCATTTCATTCCATTGACACCTTGCTCTCAGGTGTGCATATATCAGTTGAACTATACCAATAAAGAGCATTGAGGTGAAGATCCAAGACATTTTTAAGAGAAGTGTAGGCCATTCAATACACATTTTAATTTTCTCAAAATGCTTCTGTTAGGTCAAGAAGGCTGAACTTTTTCTTGTTCTACTGTCATCATTTCATAGTTTAAGCAAGTAGACAAATGAGTTTTTGAATTTCAGGATAAAAGGAATCAGCTCACTGCCCAGCAGTCTGAAGCACTAGTGCACTGGATTGTTACATATATCAGTTTCTCGCTTACCTGTCTTGGCAGGAGACTATATATATTCAATAACTGTAGATGAATAAAAGGCTATTTTTATCATCATAAAGCATGGTTTGGTATCACGCAAAGAAAGAGGCAGAGGAACAGTCCAACAACACTGGAAAGGTGATGGAGCACACTGTCACAGAAACTGTTTCCAAACATATTAAGGAAAAGAAGGTGATTGGGAGTGTTCAGCATGTATTTGGAGATGAGTGGCCACCTGATAGCCTTCTATGGTGAAATAATGGTCTCTATGGATGAGGGAAGAGGAGTGAATGCTTATTTATCTTGATTTTAGCAAGACTTTCAACACTTTCCCACAACATCCTCTCTGAAAAACTGATGAAATATGAACAGTGAAGTGGACTGAAAACTGACTGAACTGCTGCTCTCAAACTGTTGTGATTGGCAGCACGAAGTCCATCTAGAGGCCAGTCACTATAGTGGTGTCCTCCCTAGGAGTCAATACTGGTGACAATACTGTTGGATACCTTCAATAACCTGGATGATGGGACAGAGTGCAGTCTCAGCAAGTTCGCAATAGATAGAAAACTGGGAGGAGTGGTTGATTCACCAGATGGTCGTGCTGCAAATCAGAGACCTCAACAAGCTGAAAAAAGAACTGACCGTAATCTCAAGAAAGTTGAAGGGAAATGCAAAGTCCTGCACATAGGAAGGAATAACCTCATGCTCTAGTATAGGCTGAGGATTGGCTGTCTGGAAAGCAGCGTTTGCCAAAATTGACCTTAGGAACCTGGTGGATAGCCATTTGAACATGAGCCAGCAATGTGCCCTTGCAGCATTCTGGGCTGCACTAAAAAAAGGTTCACCAGCAGGTCAAGGGAGGTAGTTCATCACTGGTGCGACCACATCTGGAGTCCTGTGTCCAGTTCTGGGTTTCCCAGGACAAGAGATGTTGGAGTAGATCCAGTGAAGACCCATGAAGCTGATTAAGAGATCGGAGCATCTGACATGTGATAAGAGATTGAGAGAGCTAGGATCGTTCAGCCTGGAGAAAAGAAGGTTCAGGGGGATCCTGTCAATGTGTACAAATATCTGTTGAGTGGGGGAGGAAAGAATGCAGAGACAGACTCTTCTCAGTGGTAACCAATTAAAGAACAAGAGGCAAAAATGACATAATCAGGTTTTAAATATGTCCAAGGATAGAGGCTCCATAGCCTGCATTTTACCAACCTTCCAGTAAAGAATATTTTTTTCCAATTAAGTTTGTTCCCATGACACCAACCAGCTCCTTCAACCCTGGTGGAGACAGCCCATCAGGTCCCATAGACTTATGTATGTCCGATTTGTTTAAGTGATCCTTCTCTGTTGAGGGTAAGTCCTCCTCGCTCTAGACTTCATCACTCATCTTAGGGACCTGGGATTCCTGAAGGCAAGTCTAAACAGTAAAACCAGAACTGACGAAGCAATTTTCCATATCCTTTGTCACCAGATACCTTGCTTCATTCAGCAATAGTCCTACCTTTTCCCCAGTTTTAATTTTGCTGTTAATATACCTAGAGAAGCCCTGCTTTGTTACCCTTCCCATCCTTTGCCAGATTCATGTCCAGATGCAATTTAGCTTTCCTAACCCTGGCCCTGAAATTACTTCTGAGTTGCTTGACCCTTCTGCCTCCTGTATGCTTCTTTTTTTGGTTTGAATTTTGTGAAGAGCTTCTTGTTCATTCATGCAGGCCTCCTGCCACTGTTGCTTGACTTTCTGCATGTTGAAATGGGCCATTCTTGGAGGAGGTGAGCCTTAAAAATCAACCGGTTTTCCTGGACTCCTCTGCAGGACCATCTCCCATGAGATTTTTCCAAGTAGATCCCTGAAAAGGATGAAGACTGCTCTCCTGAAACCCAGGGTTGTCAAGACAAACAGCATGGATCCTAAGAAAGCATCCGTGCTCTCAGGATCCTGAACTTCACCATCTCATGGTCACTGCAGCCAAGCCTGTCCTGACCATCACATCCCCAGCTGGTTCATTCTTTTTAGTATCAGGACCAGCAGACACCACCCCCCCCCCCCCGCCTCAATTCAGGTCATCTGTGTCTAGATTTATCATCAAGTGTCCTGGATTGCTTTTGTACTGTTCTGTTGCCCTTCAGCAGATGTTGGGGTGATTAAAGTCTCCCATGGACCAGAAATCAGATGTATGTCTCATGCAGACATGAACCTTCTTTCACTTGTCTTAAGAAGACCTCATCTACTTCTGATTAGGTGATCTGTAGCAGACACCCACAACAATGTCAACCATGTTGGTCTCCCATTTAATCCTGATGCATAAATTCTCAGCTGGAACATCATCTGTCCCATAGAGGACATGATTCCATACATTCAGCTGCTCTGTCTCCTTTCTCACCTTCCCAGTCTGTCCTTCCTGAAGAGCCTATTTCCAGCTATTGTGGCATTCCAGTCATGTGAGCAATATCACACCATCTCTTTGATCCTTGTGAGACTGTACCCATGCAACTGTACACTGACCCCTAATTTCTCCTGTTCATTTCCCAGGCTGCATGTATTAGTGTACAAGCACTTCAGAAAGGCTTTCATGTTGATTTTCCAGAAAAGGTGCAAGATCTTCCCCCATAAGGCTGCCTCTTGGTACTTCCTTTTTTGTGTGCTTACACTTCGGGTGGGCCTCTTCCATTCTGTTCTATTTACTGACTATGAGGTCTTGTCCACACCACCCTGCATCTTTTGCTTACCAAGTCAGTCCACCACTTCCCTATGTGACTGTGGGTCATCATTTCTTTCCCCTATCTTTCTTAGCTTAAAGGTCTCTTCACCAGGTTGGCCAATCTGTTGGCAAATACACTTTTGGCCTGGTTTGACAGGTGGATTCCATCTCTTCCTAGCAGACCTCAATCCTCAAAGAGGGTCCCACAGACATAAGAGCTGAAAACTTGTCATTGACACCAGCTGTGGACATACAGGAGCACTTCTCAAGTCCTTATTTGCACTGTTAGAATCAAGGCAAAGAACAAGCTGGCACACCTTGCAGTTGATTATCATCCTAAGAGCAGTGTAGTCACACTTGATATACTCCAGGTCTCATTGGTGCTCATGCAGAAGAGTAGCAGTAATAATCCAAAGCTGGTCTAAAGGCCGGACAAATGCCAGCAGCCTCTCCACAATGTCCCTGATCTAAATGCCTAGACAGCAGGTCAGGTTAGTAGATGGGGGACTCTGTCCCCTGCAGAAGAGAGCCTTCCACTACTATCACTTGCCACTTCCTCCCAGTGCTTCTGCGTGGCTCAGGGCCAATTGGTTCTGATGCTTCGTTGGACAGAACTTCCTGCCCCTCATCTACAATGAAGGCACTGAAACTTTTCTGTAGCTAGAGATCTGAAGGTGGATCAGGAGCCTTCCTCCTGTTGCCAGAAGTCACAAGTTTCCAATCTTCAGAGGAGTTGCCACTTCTAAACCTGATAAATACAGGTTCTGACTGCCCCTCCTTTCAGTACAGTTGTGGATTTAGGCTCTTGTTGCTTCAGAATCTTGGAGAAGATCCAGTCAGTCTCTTCCTCATGTCCCTGATGCTGCAAAGTTTGCCAGCCTCCTGTAGCAGCTCCTTTACTTGTTGACACAAGATACTCTACCATTGCACACCTCCTGCAGGCAAGGAGGCAACCTCTCACTTCCCAGCCTCAGTAAGAGGTCCCAGATATTCCCCGCACTCCCTGAGACCTACAGAGCTGCATCCTTCCATCAGGAGCTCAATCTGATTTGAGATCTCTGATCTATCTTCAATATTTCTCTTAGGTCTCCTTCCCACTCAATTGTTCCTCTATATTCCTCCATTCTTGGATTGAATTTCTGAATGCAACACTGGCAAGATATAATTGGCAGATAGAAATCTTCTGTTTATGTATACACCCCACAAACAGTTACTAGAGTAATGGAAATAGATACTGTTTGTTATGTGGTTTGTGAAAAGTGACACTGATTTTACAATGTTTGGCCATTTTGCATCCTAGTTTTTAAGATATCATCCTCTTCGGCCACATAAATATAAGATATTAATGTCATCTCTAGAACTGGTCTACAGTCAACTTTTTCATGGTAAATATGGTCCACTGTATTTTGAATTCTTTCCAGGAATGTATTTACTGGAGGCTATTGGGCTATATGTTCTCTTTAATGCAGCCTGTGTGTTCAAGTAACATGCCAGGAGTCAAGAAATTACTTGGCTTCCCATGTCATTTGACAAACTGTTCTGCTGGCATCTGGGCTCAAATATACAAGAGAACAAAAGACCTAACTTAGCAATAAGGTTTGTGGTTGGGTTAGTTTGCAGCCCTCATAAATGCACTAAATTGATGCACTCAAATGAAGATCACCGCTGTACGGATAGCTAATATAAGGTCTGTGGAGAACTCATATACAAGGATCTAAGTGAGACACAGGTTTTGAGTACAGGTCTCTAGAGAATGGGGTAATATCTTTGGCACTTAACCAGATTATACAATCTTCTGAGGAAAGGCAATGGAATACAATCAATCATGAGCAAGTGGGAGAGGGATAAATAGCTAATAAATCAAAGAAAACATTATTATTACTATTATTATTATTATCATCATCATTATCATTATTAAATACTTGCTGAAATAAAAATATTACCTCATGAATTCCAAAGTGAGCATAGGAATCAAAGTAATAATCCCTGGATGTCATCTCTTCTGGATTTATGAGCTTTGCCATCTTGCCTCGGCCCGGGCAGCTTGGTTGCAATGGGACATGTATGACAGATTGAACTGGCTTTGGAACAACAGTAGCCTGGGGTGGCTGGGCTGGGCTGGGGCAAGCCTAGGAGAACGTGGAATATTGTTAAGAGGCATCATTAAAAGAAAACATTTCCCTCTATGTACAGTATAGTGATATTATTGTAACTAGCCAAAAGATTGTAGATCAAAGACACCCGGAGTATCATAAGTGATAGTTAGGCTGCCTTCTGTTCCTGGCTCTAACTTACTTGCTCTGTCTTGGAAAATTTCCTTAATGACTTTTTCCTCAACGTTCCTCTGCAGATACCTACATCAATGCAAAGTAATGGCAAATTATTGGTGCTGGCTGAAGTGGGTGACTCCAAACATTGACACAAGGCAGTTAAGAGCTAGGTTTTCTCCTTCAGTGTCTTTTTCTGTTAAACTGCCACAACTTCATAAGAGGTAAGCTGTAATAAATAAATAGTTCCCCTGCAAAGAAGAGCTCATAATTAAAGGGTTTTGAACACAGTGTTACCAACAAGAAGGGCAGGATTAACAATTGATTCTTAATTGTCAGGTAATGTATCTGGATGTGTTGATGAGGCAGATTTGAGAATGCTCACAATATCTGAAAGTCCCTGACACTATCTGAAAGACTCTCAGCATGTCCACAAAGCACTGTAGGGAGCTGTGTGGGATATGTGATCCCTTAATTTAGTTTCCTGTTGTTGAGAGATACAGAAGTTATGTGTAACTCCCTGGCCTACTCCACTTCATTTTATCTTGTGTTTTGCCTCTCCAACACCAAATCTCAATAAAGCCAGAATGCTTACAGCCCGTTGACTCAGATTTGATACCTATAGCATCTAGAAGACAGAAGACACAAACATGAGACACAGACCACGGTCTGGCCCATCAGTACCTCTACATCTTTAACATGAAGTAACTGAAAACTGAGACGTGAAGTAAAATGCTGAAAACTGAGAAAGAGTGAGCAAGATGCTACAGCTTTACATGTGCACAAAGTCATCTGCAAGTTATGGGTCAACAACTTAATACATTAAGGTTGATCCTACTTAAAATATGTCACCTCCTCTTGTACCTTTTTTTATTTTTTTATTTTAAGATTTAGTAGTTTCCCACTGGGAACCAGATTTGCCTGAGCCTCTTCTAGATACTTTCATATAGTTCACTCTATCTTCAGTAGCTTGATACTACAAGACATCAATCCCTTGTACTCTCTCTGAGTACAAGTAGCATCAGCCTAGTTCAGTTTACTTCTATATAAAAAAAAACCCAACAAAACAAACACATTTTTCCCTTGTTCATTTGAAAAATTAAACCATCTTTTGATGGTTTCTTTGGTCCATCTGTGAAAAATGAATACTAGTGGTTTATGTTCCTCTAACACCTTTCATTCCCAAAGATCCGGAAGGGCTTTATTTATAGGTCTTTTCTATTTCTGATGGTTTTGACTTTATCACCTCACCCACTTCACCTCCCACCCAGAATATAAATGTTCCCAATTGGTATCTGTATTTCTGTCCTGTCTAGTTTTAAAATGTCCACCTGCAGTCATTTCTCTTAAAGAGACTATTTCATTTCTTGCTCATTGCAGGCAACACCTTGACAGCTCATTCTGACAAGGTGTGGCTTGTAATATGCAACCCTTCCAAATTTAATCCTGACACTTTTAATTACATACTTGAGGTTATATCCTAACATTTTTCTCTACTGGTGTCACACTATTAAATTTTTGCAGTTACCTTGCCCTATAGTCCTTTCTGTATTTGTCTGCTGAATTACAAAGACTTAAACTGTAGAAGTTCAGAATTTTGTTTTAATTTAATATGAACTCTGTAAGATCTCACACTTTTCTCCTAAATCTTGTCCTCCACATCATTTTGCAAGCAAAATATATAAATAAAACAGTCACTGAACTCTTCATTTTGTTCCTGTCTTAGGTAAGATGGTGTCCAGATACAAGATAGTACATCACATGCAATTACTCAAAAGCTGCCCACTGGAGAGAAGATCTGTCAGGGTTTTTTTTAAATGAAACCAAAGGAGTATTAGCATTTCTATTGCTGTCAAACTACAAACTCAGATGTGGTTTGCTGTACAATAGAAAGTATTTTCTACAGGAGAAGAGACTAGTCTTGAAGATGAATCTTTTTCTGGGTCTCAGGCAGTATCAGTTCTGCTCCTGGCTGCACAGAATTTGTCTAGACAGGGTTATGAGAACGAGGCTTATTCTGACTAAAGTACAGAATGAAACTAAATTCAGCAACTCAGGCTAGGAAAGTTGTCTGAATGATTTTGTTTGCTGTGAAGGAATTAACATTGTCATCTCATAATTCTGCTACAACCAAGGAGTGGAAAGATAACTTTTATTGAGCTACTGAGGCAGTATTAGACCTTTGACTCACAGTACTTTTCAGGTTTATCTGAAATATCCAAAGACTTACTGCTCTCAACTGTCCATCTACATCTCTGCCAGAGAGTACATATCCCATGTAGCAGAAGAAGTAGAAACCTATTAGGTCTGCTTCTCAGCTGTCTTAGTTTGTAGCCAAGCAGCCAGTGGTAAAATGTGTTGATGGTGATTGTGTGACAATGGTAGGTTGTGAATACCATTAGGTCATGCACTGTCCATCCTGTGCTATGGGTATCATAGCCTCATGCAGAAGGGGTAACAGAAAACCACATAGGGATGGTGATCTTAGCCAGAGCAGCACTCTGTCACAGGGATCTTAAATCAGCTGCTTCATTTTTGTTTCAGGCATATTAACACAACACGGACTTTTCAAATTAAAATTATATAATTTTTTGCTGCATCTGTAATACCCACTGCTATAATTTCTGTGTGTATGTTATTCTGAAACTCCAAGCCAAGGGCACAACGACAAGAATAATTTCGTGAGTGGGGCTCAGGAAATCCCTCTGTCATAGATTTGCTAGAGATACTGTGAACAATTTCAGTCAAGAGTAACTCATGTCCTGTGACAACAAATACCTGGGAAAACATATAAACACAGTGGACAATTACAAAATAAAGAAATGTAATGAAAGCTATTATTTGTATCAGAAACAATAAAGTCTTCAGGTGTACAGCTCTGTGCTTACTAAACAGAAACAACTAAGCTTTTAGGGATATGGTATAGCTGCTTCAGGAGAAAACATTCCTCCAAGAGAAAAGCTATCAAGGAAAGACAGCTTCCTGTATTCTTTCCCGATCTGAAAAGAATCCTTAATACGATTTACAAGCTTAGCTCATATATACCCTTCCTGTCAGAAACAACTAATCTTTTGAATAACTCCAGAAAAGGGAAAGCATCTGGGCTGTGGGCAAAATTCACATCAATGAAAAGAATCTAACAAATTCTATCTGAATAAACCATGTTTATTACAAGTACAGATTCCAGCTAGCTGCACACAGTTCCAGAACACTGGCCACTGGTAATGCAGATGAAGCTTGAAAAAATGCAAGCAGCTGCTATTCATCACTGTGCTAAATATGCAGGCTTCTATTTTTCCATCTCCCATTTGCTAGTGAAGATAGAGTTGGAGGGTCAGAAGGATCTGAGAAACAATCTTTTTCTACCATTGTTACGGGACTCAGGTCCTGCTGCTCTGTACCATTTCAACACTTAAAAGAAATTAGGGAAATATTTTCCTACTTGTAAAAATTAAATAAAGTTTCTTTCCTCTTTCTTTGTGGACAAGGTTGGTAGATTGCAGATGTGTCAAAGGTATTAGTACAGGACTACTTTTTAAAAGGCTTTGAATTCTTCTAAAAGGCATGATTCATAACCCTCATTCATTTCTCAAAATCTCACATCTGAACATATTGACATAGGTTTCTAAAACACATACAGGCACTTCAGTGACAGATGTGACTTTCAGATATGTGGAGTTGCCCATGTGCATCAATGGAAACTGCCGAACAACTTCTTTCTTGAAAACTGGACCTAAGTCAACGTGGACTTATGAGGCTATCTGGATGTACAATTCCCATAATACAAAAGAGAACTGTGTATTCAAAAATCACAGGCTATTTTGAAAGTTTGATTTATCCATCTGCCTACAGAGAGGCAAGATGGTGAAATATCCACAACACATTTTTAGGAGGTTTGTGACAAAAGCTAAGGTATGCTGCTCCAGCCCGCAGCTGAGCACCAGGCAGCCGCTCGCTCCCCCCTCCCTGCCCGGCGGGATCGGGAGGAGAATGGGAAAAACAAAAGCAAAGCCTTGTGGGTTGGGATAAGGACAGTTTACTGGGACAGCAAGGTAGAGGGAAACAATCAACAACAGTACTGATAATGGAATACTCACAATGGGTGATAACAGAAAGCAATTTACCGATCCAATGACCTACTGGTCGCCCAGCCCGCACTCAGACCTTCCCAGAGCTGTGCTGAACCTGCCCCGCCCGACTAGCCCCTTTTTATGATGAGCATGACATCACATGGTACGGAATAGCCCCCTGGCCAGCTTGGCTCACCTGTCCTGGCTCCTTGTGAAATTAACTCTACCCTAGCCAGAACCAGGACATAGAGTAAAAATAAATTTCAATGTTCATTTCTTGTTATTACTATGGAGACAAAGACCTGGAGGTTAAAATCCCAATCCTTGTAAAACTGTTGCTCAAGCTGCAGTGTTTTCTCCTTAACAAATTCTTAGTTATTTATGACATTCTTATGGCATTGAAGAGTTTAACAGTATCTTCTACCTGGAAATGCCTAGCCTTTCATTAAGAAACTACACTCATTAAGAATGTAATTATAGTTTAATATGATTCAAGTTCAGCATTCTCTTCTTTTTAAACAAATGTTTTTATCGTATCTAAATGTTGATTATACTTCTTTCTTGGGCCAGATAGCATTCTGTGTCAGAACTACTAGAATAGAATATGCCTAGCATAATTTTCATTACTCTAAATTTAATAATCTACACCTTTAGCATGCAAGATATTGTCACCTGATATGCAGTCACGACAGCAGTTCCAACACTCCCACTGCAGATTGAAAGCATAGCCAAATATAAAAGGTATTTTGTATCTTCCTGCCAAAATTTAGGCTTACTTTTTTAACAGCTTCTTGGAAGTCACTACACAATGGTACAGGCTAAAACCTCCCTTGACTCCTTTATATTGTAGCCTTTTGAAATAAGTCTTTGTCTGAGGTTTGTGGGAGCATATCTTAAGTGATCTTTGGATTGAGCAACGAATCTGGTCCATTGTCTGAAAAGAGAAGTTTTAATCTGATTTGCTGTGGAAATGAAGCTGCCACAGTATCTTGTCTGTGTCTCCTATTGATAACTTTTGAGATTGTCCAACCCAGTCTAATCTGAAAGAAGAGTGGAAATATCAAATACATTCATATTACTATACATTTGTTGAAAATCAGAAATTAGGTAGAATTTGATGATTCACCGAAATTGAAGCAGCCAGATTTCCGTTGGCATTCTTTCTACTTGCTCCGAGTTTATTAAGTTAACTGGCTTGTGTTACATGTGTAATGTGTAGCCTCCAGACTAACCATACTGTATGATCAGTAATGAAGATGTAGGAAGAAGTCTAGGCAGAGCTCAGAACTAAGTTGGGACATGAGGAGATAAAGAGCATGCAGGAAACAAGTTTCATTATCTTCCCTACTCATGTAAAAACCTTTATATGCTAAGGACATGAAGTTCACAAGGAGTGCAAAATGGCCAAAAATCAAGGGGTTCCAACAGAGATCAGATGAGACAAACATTCAGCTGCAGACATTACTGCTTGGAAATAAGGATGTTGTATATGTCTGCATTAGGTACCTGTCTTCAGGAAGTAGGGCCTTCAAAGACCAGTAAAGGACGTTTGCTGTTTGTTGTGGATTTTGTTTTCCGTAGTGGAGGCTTTATGTTATGGTATTTCTCAAAAGCAGGATGAAATAGCCAGTTCCTCAGCAGCTACAAATCTACTTTCTACTTGATAAAAATTAGGCTTAGTTTATTTTAAATTGCAGATGAGTTCAGTGCAACTGCAAGTCTCTCTAAACTCTAAAACTGCAAATCTAGCCAGACAGACTCTGTAAGAAAATTAGGAGAGAGAACTGATTCTTAAAACTGCTTGCTTGGAAGCTACTCCTTTTTCAGCCACTGCAAAGTCAAGCACTGCTCTGGACTTTCTACATGGAGTGTCTGAAATGCCAGATCAACCTGTCATAGACAAATCTGTCCATTTATTATCAGCAGGAAATTCCTTGTCCTTTACAGCCCAGTATAGCTTAGAGTACATTACAATTCCTACACGTTATCCCTAAGGTAATGGTGAGAGTAAAAATATTGTGAAAACACTGAGGCATGTTCTGAAATCTGAGGCTCTATTGTTTGTTTTAGAATAAAGCCTCTGTTCAGAACAACTGAGGCTGAGCAGTCATACAACGAACTTCATTATATATACTAAGTATCCAAACCCTCCAAAAAATCAAAGTAAAAGATTGTCCTAGTTTCAGCAGGGATAGAGTTAATTTTCTTCCTAGCAGCTGGAATAGTGCTGTGTTTCGGATTTAAGATGAGAATAATGTTGATAACACACTGCTGTTTTAGTTGTTGCCAAGCAGTCAAGGATTTTTCAGCTTCTCATACTGCCCTGCCAATGAGAAGGCAGAGGACGCCCAAGAAGCTGGAAGGGGACACAGCCAGGACAGCTGACCCAAACTGGCCAAAGGAATATTCCATACCATATCATGTCATGCTCTGTATATAACTAGGGGTTGGCTGGGAGGCAGGGCAGCTTGGGAACTAGCTGAGCATCAGCTTCAGGTGAGAAATTGTGGTGTTCATCACTTGTTTTGTATATTATTTTATCATCATCATCATCATCATCATCCTCTTCTGTCTTATTAAACTGTCTTTATCTCAACCCATGAGTTTTACTTTTTTTTTTTTTCTTTTTGATTCTCTCCCTCATCCCATTATGGGGGGCGGGAGGGGTGGGGGGAGTGAGTGAATGACTATGTGGTTGTTCTAGCTGCAGACCAGGTTAAACCACAACAAAGATGCAAGCAGGTTTTCAGTATGATAAAGGCGTGGTTGGCATAATTAGGCTGCCTCAGAAGTAACACCAAGTAGCAAGAAGGAATGCAAAGATCACAAAGGTTTGCAAATCTGTTACTTGTTCTTTGAAAGTTAAAAAGAAATTCAGATATCTAAATGTAAATACAAGATAGGAACTGTGATACCTTTGTGGATCTGACCCAGGCTACTATATACTGTCAAGATTCTTAATGGAGACTATCTATTGGAGGAAAGCCAGAATCTTCTTAGTGACAGGTCACAAATTAAGCAAGTTGAGTATAAGGGAATAATTCTTCCCCCTAATAGAGGTTAAGCACTGAAACAAATGCTTAGAGAGTCTATGGCATCTCCAACCTTGTAGACTGCAAAACTCAACTGGAGAAGGTCCTTAGTAGTCTGATCTAGCTTTACAGTTATCTTTTATCTGAGCAGGATGCTGGACTAGATGGCCTCCACGGGTCCCTTCCACTACCTTCCTAAGACATGGACAGTTATGTTTCTACTATGCAGGAGATACAGGTGGCAATGGCAGGATAAACTGATAAATCTGAGCCTAGTGTAGATTATGTGGTGGGTTATAAATTGGTGTTTATAGATTTGTACACACAATAGAAACAGAGCCTGTTTTCATGAGATTAAAGAATGCACACTATGAGAAGAACACAAGGACATGACACAAATGAAAAGCTTTTGAAGCTACATGTAACAGAATTGGACTGAAATGGCAGGAAATGAGATGACAGAATGGGAGGATGGGAGTGATGTTAAGTATCTGTAGCATTTATAAAAAGAGATCCCTGTTACAAGGAACAGCTGGAGAAATGCCTTGTGCTTTCACCTATACTCTGTTGTGTGGAGCAGATGGACTATCATTAGACTGTTGCCAATCTGTTTGTTTGAAACTCCTTAAGCCTCATGAGGAGTGAGCTAAATTGCACAGTGAGGAGTTTCTCAAGTGCTGGCTGAAGTCTCAAACCTGCTTCTATTGAAATCAGTTTCACAGCTTCAGCTCAGTAGGGAATTATGTTTCAGGACCGTTGCCCTCCAGTGGATAATAAAAGTGAAGTACGGCTGGCAGATGGCTACATTGATTCTTCATTTCACAGGGTAGACACTAAGTTACTGCAGTTAATAATTTGGGAAGGAATCTTCACATATAACCATGCTGTTCCCTCCAAATATACAGCATATGGATTTGTTACAGTGTAATAGTCTCTGTCACATGAGTCCAGAATTGGAAAGGTAGATCAATACAGGAGAATTTTAAAACTCATGAAGGAGGCAAGCTGTGACGTTCTGTGGCTAGATGTTCTGTTTTGTTTCCATTCTTCAGTGTAATCAGGAATGCAAGAGGTGGATATACTCAAGCACACTGGTTATTTTGACACAAGATTGACACCTGTAAGTAAATCTGGCAGTCTGAGACATAAAGGTTAGACCATCAGGGCTAGACATTCCGGACTTCTCAGCCTTTTTCTGGCTCAGTATCATATATCAGGATGGTTAGGAACAGCATGCTTTCTAATAGAGATCCTCTGAATTTGGTGCTTTGCTAAGAAGTATGGGCTTTTTGGTCGTTGAATGTTAAAGCAGCCTTTCTCCTGTTCCAGAATCCGGTCTAAGTTGACTCTGGTGTGTAGATCACAGAGCAGCACAAACTGCAACCAGCAGCCTCACAAAGCCAGCAGCAGCTCTCACAGGTTGCAGCTTCTGGTCTCATACAGATTTACAGCTATGTCTGACATGGAAACACTTCAAGTTCTTGTTTTCCACTAGGGCATCTCATCCCTTTTAAGGATTCATGAAAGGCAAATAAAACCAAATGATGAAAAAAAAGAAATCCTTCCTACCTTCATATTGTTTTAAGCTTCTCGTTTTCTGACTAAAGAAGGTGAGAATTTCATTTAATTTCATCATTCTTCATTCACTTTGTGGAGGCTGAGACGTAACAGTAGTGAAAAACAGGAAGGTGCCTTAACGAGTGGTGCTCAGCCTACCAGTGTTGACTGGGTAAAATTCTGATATCCTTACGGGAATTTAAAATTAAAAATTGAGGTCGACTGTGAGAGCTAAGAATGTTACTGCCAGCCATGTTATATAATTGGTATTCTATAAAAATTTGAAGTGCACCTAATACGTAAAATAGCCATTAAAGGCCAGAGAGCACTTAAGTTGACTGATCATCATGGTATACTTTTCCTTCTCTTCCATTCAGTTATCCAGAAAAAAAAAAGCACTATGTTGTATGTTTTCCTGCAACAGATTTTCCTTCTGAGATTTCGTTTTCAGTAGTTTTGACAGATCTCTCCTCTTTGCAGCATGACATCTAAAACTCTCTAGAACAAAAGCAATCAAGATGCACAGATATAAGAAGGGAAAACAGCCTGTTGTTCTGACAGGGCTATTAAAGGCTTAGCTTTTGTGGTAGTTCAGAGGGAAGGTTTGAGGTATTGCCTGTCTATTTTTGAAAGCGACCAAAGAAGGAAAGCTGATAGTAGAATTTCCCATTTTAATTAGGCTCTAGCCTCTGGGAAATAAAGAGCCTTTCCAAGTTTAGTGTCATTTTATTTCTGATTTGCCTTTCAGGGAGTTCCACAAGGGGAAGAAACATCTCTGCAGTAATAAAATACATCAGGTGTTCCAGCTGATTTTAAAATATTGGTCACAAACTCAAGGAATCTAAAAATAAACTGTATTAATTTCATTCCTGGGCATTCATTGCAGAGTCACCTCTATATTTGGTAGTGTCAATTGCTAACATTAAATGCTTACTACTTGCACTGATACTGATATTTTAATGTCCCATCTGGCCTGATCGCGCAAGCACTGCTATACCAACAACAAGTAACACTCAGCTACGTTGTGCTGTTCAGGGGCCAAACTCACACCACCACTTCTGACTCCCATGGTCAGGTTTGGCATGGCAGAATGAGAAGGTTGTGAAGGTGTCATATTGCTGGAACAGCACTGGCTGAAACTACAGTTGTTAGTCTTTCCCTTCCGCTTGTATTCTGCAACACAAGTAGTCAAATAGCACCCGTCTTGCCTCATTTTTTTGAGACAGGATGGAAACGCTCAGATTTTTGTGTGTCTCTCTGAGTGGAGTCTTCAAGGCCTGTCAATCCAGCACTAGTTCTAGCGCACCTGGGTACTGTGGGGCTGGAACAAAGGTAATAGTTCTTGCATATGAACACTGATAGTTCAAGGTTCCTGCTGAGTGATATTCTCTGCCGCTTGGGTAGATTTGGCACTTTGCAATCAAATAGGATGAAGAACATGCTACATGCTATGTTTCCCAGTGAGTAGCTCAAAGCCTATATTGATATTTAGCAAGTCATGATTCAGTTCCTTTTCCTCCTGTGATGTGGGGCTCAGTAAATAATGAGTCAGTTTTCTAGAACTGCCTTTGCATAAACTAGTTGAACTAGCTGGAAGGAGGATCTAAGTTTCTCACTGTTCTGCCCTTGTTGGCCCCTTCCCTTCTATTTGCATCAGTGGGGACTCATCAGTGTCACCTTAATACTTCTTTTCTACAGTATAGCTCACAGTGTAGACAGACTGCACTGGAGAATAAAAAGACTGCCCTTTCACTTCTCTGCCGAGTCCAACATTCAGTGTGCTAGGCCCTATAAAAGAAGCCTCCATCATGTGTGGTAGATCATCCACGTAAGCTGATATAAGTCCACACAAATTCTGAATTACAGACTATTTATCATCATGACTATGAAGCCATGAATGGTGCACAGGGATCTATACTAAGAATGTCAGGGGCCAGTTAACAGATGGTAGTTAGTCGTATTTTAAGGCTGACTGGGCAATTCAGCTCTTTTTGTGGAAAGAAAAAAAATTAAGGACAAGGTTATTTTCTGAGGCAACCCTAGCTTTGTTAGCATTTTCACTTTGTGATCAAATATAAGCCAGGAAAGACATGTTATCTGGAAGCAGTGAGCAGAATGTAAATGTGACTGATGGTTTCTATTCATCTCCAAGTGAAGAGTGTTATTCATGTGCTAGATATTACTTTAAAACACCTCACATCACAAGGAACAGCTTGTTGTAGAAATAGCAACAGAAGTTATAGGAGCCTGTACTGAAAATATCAAAGTTGAGTGCAGTGAAGAGGAAGAGTTTGTTGCAGATCATTGCATAAAGAGTTATGAATCTACAAAGCCAGAGAAGTGTGAACTTTCTATTGTGATTTTCCTATTGGTTGCTACTATCATTGCTGCTGCGTAAGTGCCTGCTTTGCTGAGCAAAATCACCATTCCAGTGAGGTACAAATAAATAACAAGTGATATACCTCCTTACGAGAAACTCCTCAAGCTGGACACAAAGTGGAAAGGAAACAAAAATAGCTTGGTACTTTAAAGCTACTTTACATCACCCTGGCAAGTGCATGAAAAGTTGAGAAAAAGGAGGGTGCTACAGCCCCCATTATTAATGCTTATGTTGTGCTTCTTGTAGGGGAAGTGTAACCGTGGGATAGGGGCCATGAAGCAGAAACTATAGAATCAGGTTGAGATAATTAGTGTGTAACCAAGGTAATAGGTAATGAAGCTAACTGACCATGGCAAGGTACAGTGCTGCTATGTTCCATGTACAGTCCCTACCAAACTGAACAATAGGTTTGGAGATATTAATCTTATGAAGTAAGTTGTTATGGACAGGTGCATCCACAGCAAGGATACTGCGCATGCCTGCAAGAAGGAGGTCACCCAGCGGACACGGGTGTGAGACCACTGACGACCACCAGAGACCCTTGAGGACCACCGACTCAAATCACTGAGCATGCATGACGGGGAGGAGAATATGGAAATGGATTCTAAAAAATGATTATCATAGGACTGTAATAAGTAATTGGAGGTAATTTGGTGATCAAAATGGGTTAGATGAGAAAAAGCAATCTTTCTGCACCATTCTGCACCAGAGAACATCCTGTTTGGCGAGGCTTAACCAAAATGTTGCAAATTGCAGTGCTGTTACTATGACAACTTGTATCTCTGTAACAAACTACCCAGTCTTGGAGGAGCCACGATAACCGAAGAAGCAGAAAGGCGCGAAAATCAACCTATAAAGGGGGCTGCTTAGCTTGTTTGAATTTGCGAGCCCTTGGCGGAGCCGCGGCTCCCCGGCCGCCCAGCGCTGCTTTTGCTTTTCTACCTGGCGAGCCTTTGGTGGAGCTGCGACTCTCCGGCCGCCCAGCGCTGCTTTTGCTTTCCTACCTTAATAAATACAGATTGAATTTACTTTGGACTCTATTTGTCTCAATTCAACTATAACAGGACTGCCCTTTCTGAGAAAAACGATGAATATGTATGTTTTGATCCTATATAACCTGTGTGTTGGTGATCACCTGGCATGCACGTTGGGTGGAGCTATCCCCCGTGCATCCAGCGCTGCAATAAAGAATGCCTGCCTTTTAACACTACATTGGTGTTACGAGGTTTATTCCCGGATTTCGGTGACAGAAGGAGCTGTACCACTGGATAACCTCTTCCTTGCCCCATCATCATTTTGACTGACTCTCTAGTGACAGGGAACAAGAACTAGAAAGTGCTAATCAACTATAAAACCAGTTATTTTTAGGCCCTTTCTCAGTATCAGGCAGTGAGCTGAAATTCACATGAAGAAGTAGAGCTCTGCTATTTTTAGAGGCTAATTATTAACAAAAATAACCAGAGTATTCTATCTGTATAAATTATTTTCTTAAATTAGCAGAAAATTTAATGGAAGCCCTCCTCTGCTTAGCAAATTTCTAATGCACTGATCCCTGAAAGTCACTTTACATCTGATATCCCAGTCCTCTTCCCCTCTCACTGAGCTTCAGATATTTCACAACAGTTCTAGGAAGACATTATATTCTGTAGGCTTTGCTGAGCTTTAGGACGAGGGAGGGGAAAAAATTTCCAATTGATAACCTACTCCATGTCCTAGCCAAGCTTTTCATCTACACTTCAGTGTCGTTCCAGATGTAGTTCACCTCTAGAGGAGGTCTCTCCCTGAGAAGTATCCAGGTTTATCTATAATTACTTTTTAACCTCTGCAGGATAAATGAGGACAGAAAGGGGAACAAGACTGAAAAATGGCAGTTCCTGAGCTGAAGTGCCAGAGAAAATCAGCACACTGATTTACACAGTTCAGTACAGCTTCAGAACTACCAGCAAACAGGCACCAACATTGAATATAAGTCCCACATTTGGCACTTTTGTTTGTCAATTAGCAAAAAATAGCCTGTTTCCCTGCACAGAGCAGACACCTTGCCACTTCCTTTGGAGCTGTAGCTCACTGGGTCTTAATATGTTATAGCACAGATTTTCTCTTGATCACCTGTCATAACCAGGTTGGCAGGTTTTTTTGTCCTGTGTGTTCATTTTAAGTCCATCTCACTGTGTGACTTTGAAGGAGTCGGAACATCTCTTAGTGGGGTTATCAGAGTATTGCATCCTCTTGTGACTGACTTAATCCCTAGAGAAGCAATGTGACTCTCTGAACCAACCCCTAAAATGGAAGAAGGCTCACTGGAGATGGACAAGGGTGATGTGCCCATTGAAACTCAGGGAATAATGCAGGGAGTGACTGACCACAGCTGTTGCAAAGAAGCTGACTTTTATCTCAACACAACGGGGACTAGATGGTGGCCTTTGTTTCAGATAAGCAGCTATCAACAGTTGAGTGGATCGACTGGTGGTTTAAACTGTTTCTCCCTGAGTTCATTAAAAGAGCATGAGTGTCTCCCTGAGTGAGTCAGACTTGTGTGGGGGAAGTGATTACATGGCTCAGCCCAACATAAACTATAAAACTTGAAAAAGTAACAGCATAATCTCAATGAAAGCAATGGGCTTGAGCTGACTTCAAATCACATGTTCCTTCATGGTGACTGGGGACACTCAGCGTCATGACAGCGAGCATATTACAAAAACCAGTAATGGGAATCACATTGGTATTATGATTGAACTGTAATTGCAGTTCCTGTATTTTGCTAAGTGTAACTTACATTTTTATTGTGTTTTCAGTGTATTTTGTATCACTCTGCTAAATCAGAAATTCCATGTAACATCAACTGTCTTCAAATAAAACATTAATAAGACATTTGATATTTAACATTACACTCTCCATACACGGGATATCTAAAAGAAACTGGTCAGGAGAGTATTGGACTCTAACACCTATCTGCAACTAGTATTTTCATTTGTAACCATTAGAATAAAACTCTTGTGAGGACATTCAAAGCTCTATTTTTATGACATGTAAATGGCCCAACTGTTAACAAATCAAAATTGGCAGAAAACCTTTAACTTGTCTTCAGAAGCCCCAGCTGCTAAAACAAAAATAGTAAATTTTCTGCCTCACAAGCACAGTTAAGTATGGTGGGAGAAAGTTCTGACTCTGTTCTCTCTCAGGCACCTGGAAGTTCAGGAAGACACTTCCTCTTGGCATTTACAATGATGAGTGCATTTTCTCTTCTGTCTCCAGGTTTACTTTGGAGTGAGAATGTATTAATTTTATACTGAGTGGTTATCAGTTTAGTTAAAATATCACAAGTAATCTACTGTGAACCACCTCAATTGCTATTTATTAAGGGGCTGTCTCCATCCTGGCTTTTCCTATTACCATTTGCCTTCCCTTTCTTGCTGTTGCCATGTTCATAAGGGGTTGAGTGTTTTATCTCAGCACTTCCATTGATGCCAATTCATAAGGCAGTGTATGTTATTGTGAGCTGAGAGCGGGCGCACGCTTGGTTAAGACTGAATGGATATCCTTGCCTGATTTATGGACACAATGTAGAATGCTTTGTCCACAAAATCTGGGACTGTCCTGACAGTTGTCAGTGCCTCTTTGCAAACAAGCAACAGCTATTTGCACAACACAGCTGAAGCTGACTCTTTCCTGCAGGTTTCAGGCATGCAAGGGCATTTCTGTAGCTGCCACACACCCTTTCATGCTTTTCTGTTGACATTCTGCATGGGTCCTGATTCTTCTTTCTTGAGGCAAAAAGCTTTGGCTTTGCCTAGTGCATTCACAAGAGCACATGGGCAGCAAGACTTGCATATATGTGCAAGAGTGGTTCATCTTTCCCTTTACTTAGGCATAGAGAAGTAATTAAAATGACTGCTGCAGAATCACTACAGACTGAATAAGTGTCTTCACTTTGGAGAACTGTAGAGCAAAAAGGAAATTACTAGAGACAACATGAGCAGAAAATGTAACTGACAATAGAAAGATCTGTGTAACTGGGATTCTGTTCAAATTAGTCTTGCCTTGATACTGTGTAAATAGGTTGATTAGCATGAATATTCTCTGATTAAAGTGCTTCTGACCTGAGATTTTCACTGATTCATGTGACTTGACTTAACCTGAAAAGCTTAGAGAGTGAATCTCAGCTTTAGAAAGGTTTTTACTATTCACAGCTGTGAAGAAACCTTGAAAACACTGAGTAAAAGTTTCTGGGTACTGAAGGCTTATAAAAGGAATGCATTGACACAAATTCAGTGTCTTTTTTTAGCCAGTCTTATCACCTTTCCACATACGAGGTTGGCATTATTGTTCTTTAGCCACAGTATGAGCGCAGCATGATGTAGAGTAATGCAAAATTCCTTATTGCACTAACCCCAGCTGTGTTCGGATGGCAGAACAGGCCTTCAGTTTCTCTTGCCTTTTGACATGCTGGTGGATGGGGACAAAAAAAAAAAGAAAAAAAAATTCCATCAGAATCTGTGCATTGTCTAAGATAACTGTGAGTCAAAGGATAAGACTGAAAGTTTCACTTGCTAGTTTTCTGAACATTAACATGACTTAAGAAACAGAAAAAAAAAGAAAAAAAAGGAGAAAAATAATAGAAGCAAAAATAGTGTTTCCCTATAGCTGATGGCCATGTCACTGAATTCAGATCTGCCAAAGCTGATTTACCTTTTTCATGAATCTCAGGACCACAATAACAGCATTTGGCTCACTCCAGTACTATTCATACCTCATTCCCAAGAAAGAAATCTCTTTCCCTGTCTAGTGGTGATTATTGGAAGATACAATAAATTAACATGGAGAGTGGGAGATGATTCAAGGTGATTCAGGGTTTTATTGACATGGAAGAGTGGCTTTTTTTTCCTTTTCTGAACCTATCAAGCTTCTTGGGATCCTGTTTCTTTAAATATTTCTCCTGTTCATGGAATGATTGGCAGCTGAGTGGGATAGAGGAGAAGAAGCATCAGCTCTCACTTCTGAACTGGCTGCGCATTCAGAATTAATGGGGAGGAAGAGCTTTCTGTCAGGAAGAAAATTCTGAAAATGAGAAAACCACAGAAAACATGGGATTTTCCATAGGACTATGAATCAGGGGAATATGTTTTTAGGACTATCATACAAATGAAAAAAACCCACTGTGTTTGGTCTGTTAATATTACTGAAGGTTGGCAGCTGAGCCACCCTAGGGTCTGTCTAGATCAATAGAAAGAAAGAGGCTTCGTTAAACTATGATTCAGGTTTGAGATGGGCAGAGTTGCCATTCAGAGGTGTTTGCCGATTAGACAGGACAAGTAGGCCATCAACTCAGACACCTTGTTAAAGCATTTGAATTTATGTGAGCAGAACCCAGATCCTAGTTCATCCATTTAAAGTAAAATAGTAACAACAGAAAATAATAAAGATTTGTTGGTCCAATGATAGAGAACAGCAGGACTCTAACCAATGAGTTATGTGTATTTGTTAAAATAGCATGGAAAACTGATTACTGTCATCAAGAAGATCCCAAAAGAGTGACTTGAATAACTCTTCAATCTGTTCAGGGACTTAAGCATTGCAAAAGACTTGTAAAATGTTTTTTCTTGAGACACTGAATCACTGGGGATAAAACCATTCAGCACCAAATAAAAAACTGTGCTTATTTTTCTCCTTTTACTGACAACATAGTAATTTTCAGTAGAATTCTGAAGCATGATGCAAGTCAGAGGAATGCACTGTTCTGCCACCAGCAGCATGACTGACACAAATTGTATCTCTCAAGCAATAAGGTTTCTTTTTAAAGTCATACCATGAAGAAAGATCTAAATGATGAAAAGACAAAGGAAGAGCAAAGGAAACTGGCAACAGCATCTCCCCTACCTCCTTAAAAAGGCCCAAATAAATAATACCATCTTTATTCAACCTAGGATGTCTCACTAAAAACATATTAAGTATGATTTTTATCTTAAATTGCTATTCTAGAATCATAGAATCCTATGAGTTGGAAGGGACCCCAAAGATCATCTAGTTCCAACCCCCCTGCCATGGGAAGGGATACCCTCCACTAGGGCAGGTTGCCCAAAGCCCCATCCAACCTGGCCTTGAACACTTCCAGGGATGGGGCATCCACAACTTCTCTGGGCAACCTCTTCCAGTGCTTCACCACCCTTGCAGTGAAGAATTTCTTTCTAATATCTAATCTAAATTTACACTGTTTCACTGTAAACCCATTACCCCTTGTCCTATCACTAGATGCCCTTGTAAAAAGTCCTTCTCCAGCTTTCCTATAGGCCCTCTTTACGTACTGGAAGGCTGCTATAAGGTCTGCCAGGAGCTTTCTTTTCTCCAGGCTGAACAATCCCAACTCTCTCAGCCTGTCTTCATAGGAGAGGTGCTCCAGCCCTCTGATCATCTTCACGGCCCTCCTCTGGACTCGCTCCAACAGCTCCAGGTCCTTCTTGTACTGGGGACCCCAGAGCTGGATGCAGAACTCCAGGTGGGGTCTCACAAGAGCAGAGTAGAGGGGCAGAATCACCTGCCTTGACCTGCTGGTCACATTTCTTTTGATGCAGCCCAGGACACGGGTGGCTTTATGGGCTGCAAGCGCGCACTGCTGGCTCATGTCGAGCTTTTCATCAATCAACACCCCCAACGCCCTGACCCACGTGCAGGACCTTGCACTTGGCCTTGTTGAACTTCATGCGGTTCGCATGGGTCCACCTCTCAAGTCGGTCACGGTCCCTCTGGATGGCATCCCTTCCCTCCAGCGTGTTGACTGCACCACACAGCTTGATGTCATCGACAAACTTGCTGAGGGTGCACTCTATCCCACTGTCCATGTTGCTGACAAATATTTTAAACAGTGCTGGTCCCAATACTGACCCCTGAGGAACGCCACTCATCACTGGTCTCCACTTGGACATTGAGCTGTTGACTGCAACTCTTTGAGTGCAACCGTCTAGCCAATTCCTTATCCCCTGAGTGGTCCATCTCTCAAATCCATGTGTCTCCAATTTAGAGACAAGGATGTCATGCGGGACAGCATCAAATGCTTTGCACAAGTCCAGGTAGATGACATCTGTCACTCTTCCCTTATCCACCAATGCTGTAACCCCATCATAGAAGGCCACCGAATTTGTTAGGGCATGATTTGGCCTTAGTGAGGGCATGTTGGCTGTCACCAATCACCCCCTTATTTTCCCTATGCCTAAACATAGTTTCCAGGAGGATCTGCTCCATGATCTTGCTAGGCACAGAGGTGAGACTGACCAGTCTATAATTCCCCAGGTCTTTCTTTTTTCCCTTTTTAAAAATGGGGGTTATGTTTCTCTTTTTCCAGTCAGTGGGAACTTCACTGGACTGCCACGACTTCTCAAATATGATGGGAAGTGGCTTAGCCACTTCATCTACCAATTCCTCATGACGCGTGGGTGCATCTCATCAGGTCCCATGGAATAGTGCACCTTCAGGTTTCTCAGTGGGCGGTTCATTCTCCCAGTCCCTGCCTTTGCATTCTGGACAACATGGCTAGAGCCCTTGCTGGTGAAGACTGAGGCAAAAAATTTGTTGAGTACCTCTGCCTTCTCCATATCCTGGGTTACCAGGTCTCCTGTATCATTCCGGAGGGGGCCCACATCTTCCCTCGTCCTCCTTTTATCACTGATGTACCTATAGAAACTTTTCTTGTTGCCCTTGATATACCTGGCCAGATTTAATTCTATCACAGCTTTAGCTTTCCTAACCTGATCCCTGGCTGCTCGGACAGTTTCTCTGTATTCCTCCCAGGCTACCTGCCCTATCTTCCACCCTCTGTAGGCTTCCTTTTTGCATTCGAGTTTGTCTAGGAGCTCCTTGTTCATCCATGCAGGCCTCTGGGCATTTTTGCCTGACTTCTTCTTTGTTGGGATGCATTGCTCCTGAGCTTGGACGAGGTGATCCTTGAATACTAGCCAGCTATCTTGGGCCCCTCTTCCCTCCAGGGCTTTGCCCTACCTAGCAGGTCCCTGAAGACACCAAAGTCTGCTCTCTTGAACTCCAGGGTAGTGAGTCTGCTGTGCACCCTCCTCGCTGCCCTGAGGATCTTGAAATCTACCATTTCATGGTCACTGCAGCAAAGGCTGCCCTTGAGCTTCACATCCCCTACCAACCCCTCCTTGTTGGTGAGAACAAGGTCCAGCATGGCACCTCTCCTCATTGGCTCCTCCGTCACTTGGAGGAGGAGGTTACCATCAATGCGTTCCATGAACTTCCTAGACTGCTTGTGCCCTGCTGTGTTGTCCCTCCAACAGGTACTGGGGAGGTTGAAGTCCCCCATGAGGATCAGGGCTTGTGAACATGAGGCTGCTCCTATCTGCCTATAGACGGCCTCATTTGCTCAGTCTCCCCAGTCAGGTGGCCTGTAGCAGACCCCCACTATAACATCCCCTGTCCCCACCCTCCCTTTAATCCTGACCTGTAAGCTCTCAGTCAGCTCCTCATCCATCCCCAGGTGGAGCTACATGCACTCCAGCTGGTCATTGACATAAGAGGGTGACACCCCCTCCTTCTCTCCCCTGCCTGTCCTTTCTAAAGAGCCTGTACCCTTCCATCCCAACACTCCAGTCATAGGAGCCATCCCACCATGTCTTGGTGATGCCAGTAAGATCATAGCCCTGCAAGCACGTGCACATCTTTATCTCCTCTTCTTTGTTCCTCACGTTATGTGCGTTTCCATAGAGGCATTTGAGTTGGGCCTCCAATGAGGCTGACTTGCTGGCGTGGTTGGAATTCCTCTGACGTATTTCACTGGTGTTTCCCTGTTGGTTCCTATTACCTCAGGAGCCCCTGGTTTATCTTGGCTAGACTTCAAGCATGCTGCAGTGTGTCCAGCACGTCTCTGAGCAGTTGTCAGGGTGTCAGACATAGTGAAGCCATATCCAGTAGTTAAAAAACTTAAACTAATGCAAAGTGATAAAAGTTAAATATAGAATTGTTGGCAAGTACATTAAGTAATTAATTGTCTTGATTCCCTTTGTTCTTCATTGTGCAGACTGTACAATCCAGCGACTGTAATAAATCATTGGTCCTTTCCATTTTAGCAAGACCTCAGTTCATCAGATGTAAAACAAAAACCTAGTCAATAGAGATGAGAACATACTCAGCATTTCACAGGAGTGAATGTTTGAGGAAACCCAGGGACTGTGTTCCTTTTTTACAGACTCCTAGATTTACTGGATTTTTTTAAATATCAACCAAGGAAAGAAAAAGAATGCAATGCATAAAATACAAATATAAAGTTCTTAGATTTCCAATTTTCTTTACACCTTGTGTTTGATTTCACAGAATCACAGAATCACAGAACAGATGAGGTTGGAAGGGACCTCTCTCTGGAGATCATCTAGTCCAATCTGCCTGTTCAAGCAGGGCCATCTCAGGCCAGTTGCCCAGGGCTACATCCAGATGGCTTTTGACTATCTCCAAGAAGGAAGACTCCACAACCTCCCTGGGCAACCTGTACCAGTGCTCAGTCTTCCTCATAGTAAAGAAGTATTTCCTGATGTTAAGATGGAACCTCATGTGTTTCAATTTGTGCCCATTGCCTCTGGTCCTGTCACTTGGGCATTACTGAAAAGAGCCTGGCTCCTACCTCTTTGCAACCTCCCGTCAGATATTTATATACATTACTAAGATCCTCCAAGCCTTCTCTTCTCCAGGCTAAACATTCCCAGCTCTCTCAGTCTTTCCGCATAGGAGAGATGCTCTAGTCCCTTAAACATGTTCGTGGCCCATTGTTGGACTCTCTCCGGTATGTCCATGTCTCTCTTGTAGTTAAGAGCCCAGAACTGGACACAGAACTCCAGGTATGGCCTTCTCAGTGCTGAATAAAGGGGAAGGATCATTTTCCTCAACCTGTTGCCAATACTCTGTCTAATGCAGCCAAGGATACCATTAGACTTCTTTGCAGTAAGGGCACATTGCTGGGTCCTGTTAAACCTGGTGTCCCCCAGGATTCCCAGGTCCTTTTCTGCCAAGCTGCTTTCCAGCTGGGTGGCCCCCAGCATATATTGGTGCATGGTATTGTTTCTCCCCAGGTGCAGGGCTTTGCACTTACACTTGTTGAACTTCATGAGGTTCCTGTCAGCCCATTTCTCCAGCTTTGATTTGTTTATTCAAATTTATTTGGATGTAGAATCAGTGTTTGAGCTATTCTTTGGTTTAGTTTTTCCTCATGATTTGAGATCACCGAACAAGGAAATGGGTAGAAACAGAAATCACGTACCAGATTTCCTCTTTCTGGCAAAAATATTAATTCTCTGTTGTTATTTCATAACTCGTAATCCCTTAGTGGAGCTGTAAGTGCTAGTGGCTTTTAAGAGAAACTTTGACCCCCCAGTGGCCTCTGTGTTTTTAACAGGGATTAGACTTTCACAACTGAAGTCTGCAAGCAATGAAAAATGTCAGATGCTGTCAAGAGACCCTAAATATAACATATGGCATGGAAAATATAAATGGTGCTTTATAGAATATGATTAATATTGATGTTCATTATCATGACATATAGGAAAATGTATTGCTAATGGCTTAGGAGAAATGAGCTGCTAGAGAATAATTCTCATTCTTTATATAAAAGGTACTCTGCACACAGTACAATCCAGAATTGCTAAATCCTGTTGAAAATTGTCACCATAACAAGGTACTTGCAGCATTTATTTCTGTCCTTTTAAGATTGTACTGGTCATGGATTTATGTAAGGATACAACTTTGGCTTCCAAGAAATATCTTGATTGGTCTTGATCACACATAACGAAGAGAATAAGAGCGACTTCATGATTCCTATTACATTGAGATACTAAATGAAGCAAAACAGATACCTTATTTTTTAAACTTTAATGATTTAATACATTAATACATTTGGCACAGTTCATCTACAATGTACAACTGATTTTTCCATTCATTCTTTTAGTGGATCTATAGTTATATAGAATCATAGAATGGTTTGAGTTGGAAGGGACCTCAAAGATGATCTAGTTCCATCCCCCCTGCCATGGGCAGGGACACCCTCCACTAGATCACGTTGCTCAAAGCCCCATCCAACCTGGCCTTGAACACTTCCAGGGACGTCCTCATAGGAGAGGTGCTCCAGCCCTCTGATCAACTTCCTCTGGACTCGCTCCAACAGCTCCAGGTCCTTCTTGTACTGGGGACCCCAGAGCTGGACGCAGAACTCCAGGTGGGGTCTCACAAGAGCAGAGTAGAGGGGCAGAATCACCTGCCTTGACCTGCTGGTCACATTTCTTTTGATGCAGCCCAGGACACGGGTGGCTTTATGGGCTGCAAGCGCGCACTGCTGGCTCATGCTGAGCATCTTGTCCACCAACACCCCCAAGTCCTTCTCCTCAGGGCTGCTCTCAATCCATTCTCCACCCAGCCTGTAGTTGTGCTTGGGATTGTGCCAACCTGCGTGCAGGACCTTCCACTTGGCCTTGTTGAACTTCATGTGGTTTACATGCACCCACCTCTCAAGTCGGTCACGGTCCCTCTGGATGGCATCCCTTCCCTCCAGCGTGTTGACTGCACCACACAGCTTGATGTCATCGACAAACTTGCTGAGGGTGCACTCTATCCCGCTGTCCATGTTGCTGACAAATATTTTAAACAGTGCTGGTCCCAATACTGACCCCTGAGGAACGCCACTCATCACTGGTCTCCACTTGGACATTGAGCCGTTGACTGCAACTCTTTAAGTGCAACCATCCAGCCAATTTCTTATCCACCAAGTGGTCCATCTGTCAAATCCATGTCTCTCCAATTTAGAGACAAGGATGTCATGTGGGACAGCGTCAAATGCTTTGCACAAGTCCAGGTAGATGACATCTGTCACTCTTCCCTTGTCCACCAACGCTATAATCTCATCGTAGAAGGCCACCAAATTAGTTCACAGACAATTGCGGTTTGTATGTGCTAAATCCCGCGTATTTGTGAGTCATCAACTTACCATACAATAGGCACAATAAGTCCAAGACTTGGTTTAAATAAACTACAGTCTTGGTTTAAATTATACTACAAGTTTAAATTACACTACAAGTCACAGGCTTGGTTTAAATTATACAAATGTGTGTGGTGTGCAGAACAATCACCATTCAAAAATACAGGATTCAATTGGTCATTCCAATTGTAGTATAATCCCAGATAAACCTTTGAAATCCCTACATTTAACCTATACAAAATATCTGTCCAGAACTAGAATAAATGTCTAAACAAGTACAGGCATACAGCATATCTAAGTTGAGGGCCAGGATTTTGAAGGTATGTCGAAGAAGAGTGTCACTCCTTTAAGGGTATCTGGTCAAGGACCTTTTCCAGTGCAATAGGGACAATAAGGAGGAAACCATGAAGAAGAACATAGGGGGACACAAAACTGACTGACATGGTAAGGGAGGCAGTCATGAGAATCAACCCAGTCAGTCACATCAATTGATAAGGGCATGTGAGAGTGTGAGAAACTTTATTCCAGCGAGGTTATCTGACTGGGGACCTGTCAGTTGGGAAACCAAGGGGAAAAGGGGGAAACCAGAAACAAAATACATGGAAACACAGACCTGATAAAGCAAACATGGAGACAATGGCAAGAAACAAACCTCACCACTCACACTGACTGATGGGCTATCAAGAAACCACAGGCGCCACTGCTAGGAAGATCAGCCTGGACTGTGCAACTGATGATACTGCACACCAGGGGGATCCCCCAACATGGGGTGGGTGATGCGCAGAGGAAGGGGGAGCAGGGGGGAAGACAGAAAGGGGGGTTGGACTAGATGATCTCCAGAGGTCCCTTCCAAGCCCTACCGTTCTGTGATTCTGTGCAAGAGCGGCTGGCTGGTTGTAAAATAGGGCTGGTCAGTACACTTGTCTGGCTGAGCCCTGTGCCTGATCACCACAGTCTGGCCTGGCTTATTTCTTCTTATGAAATCTTTTCTGAAGCATCTCTCTGCCTATGCTCACTCTCAGTCCCATGTGAACGTCTGCTGCAAGGACTCGGTGCCAGCTACTGGTGAGACCTGTGTGTGCCTGAGGGGAATTTGGTGCCAGCTCCTGGAGCCAGAGTGGGGTCTGTGGTGCCAGCAGCTGGAGTGAGTGGGGTCTCTGTGCCACCACTGCAGCCAGTGGGGGTCTTGAATGCCCAGCCACTGGGCTGGGAACAGCATCTGTTCCCAAAACCAGCTGTTGGGGGGGCAGCGTGACTGAGGTGAGCAAGGAGCTCAGAGTTGTTGGAGCTGGACCATGGGTCACTGCCTTGTGTGTCTGGCACTGGCTGCATCTTCCCCAGTTCTCCTGTGCCTGGGGCATGCCTGTGGATTCACCAGCAAACTTTAAGCTGGACTGACTAGTGACTGGGGGGGGCCTAGGGTCCGGCCCAGGGTCCCCTACACAAGGGGGCTGTGCTGGTATGCCTGGGGGGACTTGTGAATGCGGTGTGGATGAGGGACAAGTGTGTGAGTGCAGGATGTTTGCAGTGAGCATCAAGCTCAGCAAGTTTGCAGCAAGCACCAGCTGGCAAGTCAGGGACCCTGTGGGGCAGGTAAGGGGGCCCAGGATCCAGGTGGGGGTGCTGGGTGGGCAGAGGGGCCACACTGGTAATCAAGGGATCTGCCGGGCAGGAGAGGTCCTGGGATGGAGGAGGTGGGTCAAACTTCTTACATCACTTAACAGTACGTAGGCAGAAGTTGTCTACAGAAGTACCCATTCAGCTCAGCGTCTTCAAAGTTACTGCATTCCACTCTCTGTAGCCTCCAACCCCTCCTCCTAGGGGTTCGGCAGTGTGATTCCAGGCATAACAATGACCAACTGCCCAGATGTGTAACCCTGGCTCAGACTCCTGAGAAAAATCCTAAATTGTAGGAGAGAGCTTTGACAAAGCCTGTAGCATAGAGCTGTGAAATACAAAATAAGGTGAAACACAAATTTAAAGGTCAAGGATTCAGGAAGAAAAACAGTAATGTGAAGAGATATAACATGCTAAAGGAGTCTCAAGATGGTAACAGCAACATGAAGCATGAACATGAAGCAACATGAAATGACATGAACATTCCCAGCAGCAGCAGAATCTGACCCTTCACTACCCGCTTCATGATTACCTGGCCAGCAAAGACTCTTTGTGTGTCTTAGGTTGGGAATGATAAGCATATTAGTGCTTTGCTTAATAATTTGTTAATCCTAACTGCCTTTGACATGTTAGACAACAAATAATTGCTTTGTACTTTTGAGTTGAATATATTCTGCCTACAAGAGATTGTCTGGGCATGGTGAAAGGTGAACAGAGTGACTGAGAGGGAATGATAGTAACAGTGTCTAAATTTCTGAAGAGGTTTTGAAGAAAAAATATTTTTGAGAACCAGGCTTTTACATATTTCTCAATGTATTCTTACTGGAAAAAAGTTCAAATCAATGACCTCTGTGACAGTAACTAAACTGCATTTTATTAATTTTAATTGAGTTGGTTTGACTTGCAAGTGTGCTGTCTTCTTCTCTCACCTCTGAGATGGTGTTCAGAATTTAAGAAAACAAGACCAGCTATATTTAATTGCTGAATCAAAGGTGTGGATGCTTATCTAAACTGAAACAAATACTTTTAAATGCTCCCTTTTGGAATCAGGAGTTTGTATTCCTGACAGCTCACCAAGTTAGTTGAATTTAAACTTACTTTAGAGCTTTGTTAGCACTGTATCCGAAATGCGAGCTTGTTATTTCAACTTGAAATGGAAGGCTTTATCTTCCTGTAATTCTCCACAACTAAACTGAATTTTGTCAGAACACCCATACAGAGGAAGACAGTGAATATAAAGGATGTTATTGAATGAAAAGCTAGGACTATTCTGTGAAACACACTTTTTAAACATAGTTTCTCTGTCAACAGAGAGAAATATATATATATGTAAACTTTTTTATGTGGTATAAGACTTTAACCAGGTTTTATCATTTTACAGTATATGAGCCCACATTGGCACAGTAGTGTCTTCTCTGACAGTTCTAATAACATTGACAACCAGGGTGCACAAAGAAATGAAAGTCACA
This sequence comes from Grus americana, assembly GCF_028858705.1. Taxonomy (NCBI): domain Eukaryota; kingdom Metazoa; phylum Chordata; class Aves; order Gruiformes; family Gruidae; genus Grus; species Grus americana. The sequence continues at coordinate 85,785,536 of NC_072852.1, forward strand.
GCATAATATGCAGTTTGATTTTATGTAAATATAAAACATTGTGTGTATAGGTATATGTATGAAGACACATACACATGGTAGGCAATTTTGTAAGTAAGCATATTAATGTGTGTTTAAGTAGCTACATCTTTTCTGTGTGGCTGAAATGACAAAGGACCACAATGTTAAGGCAGTTATTGAATTATGAAATAGCATAGTCTTGCTCATTCAGAACTAATGTTGTGTATTGCATTTGCATTTTAGTTCTAAGATGGGAAGTACAGTAACGTTCTTGATTTGAAATTGTGTTAGAGTAGAAATTGTTGTGTCAGCGTGACCAGGTATCTTGTTGATAATTCGTTAATTATCAGACTCTGGAACAACACTGGATATAAATGTTTTTTTAAAGGTGATGGTATTTTGTAACTGCATTGAAGGAGCTAATTAAACTCAAATCTCAAGTTTAAAAAACCATGGTAAAGCAAAGCTTATCATAAGTCTGCTTAGTAATGGACAAAGAAATATTAATCTTTCTTCAGACTGTTAAGGCAATCGTGTCTACTTCTGAGGTTGCCTAGTCCTCATTTATAAAAGGACAACATATATGTCCTTAAGCACTCTAAATTGAGCCTAATGAAGTACACTTGCTCATATTTGGCTATTAAACATTATTTGGAGATTAAACAATATTTGGAGATATTTCATTGTAAGAGACTGAGATTAATAACTCATCAACTCCAGGCTTGGGTAGCATATTTGTTTTCACGAGGGCTGCAAATACCACGGTTCACTTCAATGTGTTTTCAGCAGTTACTTAAGAAACTTGGGTATGTATCTAACATTGAGAACACAAGTAATCCCACTAGTTCCAGTGGAATTACTTTTTTTCCATATTCTACAAGGTGGATGAGGAGTGTTTTTAAATATCCTGTCAGTATGGAACTTGATTCTATAATAAATAATCATGCTGAGTGCTACTGACACGCATGAGCAAACCAGTGTGTTTAGCATTTCTTGCATTATTAACAGAACATTTACTGAAGTGTTCAAAGATCTTCAGCAACTTAACTCCAATACGTTCTCAACTACACCTGTTAAAAAGATATCTACATGGTGTATTTCAAAAGCAGTTGTTGATAGTCATGTTGATACAAATCAGGGTTGTATAGCTTAGTGTTAACAAGAGAATAAACTTTTGCTGTTTCAGACCCATCTTTTAAACAGAGTTAAAAAAGGGATAGGAGAAAGTATACTCCTAACATTTTTATACAATCATGAAAAAGAATGATGAAAACTCTGTTCTTGAGCAAAACCACTGGTGATTCATCCTTTTTAATACAATTTTATATATAGATGTGAGCTGGGTTTGAATCTATATAAATCACAAATAATTCTGCTGAAACTGGTGCAGTTACATGAAGGTAAACCTGTGCTGAGTTCAGAACGCCTTTGTTTCCAGTAGGTATGGTTAGAATACTCAGTTTTACCTGGTGGAAATAGATCTTGCAAGCATAAATACTTTTGCCTTCCACTTTACAAAGTGACAAAGACATATTTTATGAGCACTAAGGAGCATTATAGGCTTTCTGTTGAGAAAGGAACACACCTATCAGATAGAAAGATGGCACAGAGACTTTTTTCTTCAATAAAATAATTGTATTGAGGCTACATGAAAGCATGTGTTCTATTAAAAAAAAATCCTAGAACAAGTTTCACATTTTCATGAAAATCTCGCAGTAATAAGTGAAAGCACCTTCTTTGCTTAAAATCCTTATCTATCTTTGTCCTCCATTAAAGTTATCTGCTTAAACAAAAATTCTCTTAGAAAAGCAGGACAAATTGAATGTCAAATACAGAGAAAACAGAAATATAAACCCAATTTTGAAATGGCCTAGTTTTACAAGTTCTAGGCTAACCTTCATTAAAACTGTTGACACAGTCACAGTACTAGTATTATATTCATTAAAGTATGTTTGAAAAATCTAGTAAGTATGAGATGGGAGTTTGGAACTACAGGCTTTAATTAACCTCTTGGTACTGAATGAGAAATGCTAAGTAGCAGGACACATGCTTCAAATCGCCTTGAAAATGATAATCAGCTTTTTGATTTAATAGAATATCAAGATTACACAGATTAGATATTAATAGAAGGGTAATGTAGTTAAAACAGCAAGCTAGGAAAATTATTTCAGTAATATGTCAAGTTCAGTAATGATAATGTGACTGTGATCAAACATGAGGTGAGGTGAGGTGAGGTGAGGTGAGGTGAGGTGAGGTGAGGTGAGGTGAGGTGAGAGCCCGTGTGAGTGTCCGAGGTAGAACTGTGCGGAGTTGGAGCTGAGCTGCTGCTCAAAATCCTGACATATATGGAGACCACTATATACCACTGCTTTCCAACCAGTATATGTTTACTTACATCGTACTGTTACAAGAGAGTGCAATGCTAGTTTTTCTTTTTAAAAAAGGAGGGGGAACTGTGACAGAATGGTTCAGATATAGTTGGATGTTTAGACATGACAAGAAGTGCTTAAGTCCAGACCAAACAGTACGCTGAATGTGAAGCTTGCCAACTGCACTATGATGAAGTTTGCCACTAGGAAAAACTGAGGAGGAGAGTGGTATAAAACAGTGTCTTAGAAAACACATGCTTTCTCAGAAAAGCTTAAGGAACTCCTTTTCTGTGAATAATGGCTAGAAAAGGTGGTAATGCCCCTTTTTAAACAGTAATTCACCGTGAGAGGAAAAGACCCAGGTTCAATGCAGTTCTCAATACACACAAACTTCCAAGAGCATGTCTTAACTGGAGGACAGGATATTTTAAGTGAGGCAGAACAGTGTTCTCCTCACCTTCTTTATCGTGTGTCTGTCTAAAACTGTAGCTAAACATTTTATTCCCACCATTAATTCCTTGCAAATATTTTGTTACTAAAATATTCTCTTCATTTTGGAAAGCGAAGACATTGAGATTTTATTTGTGATCACCTAACATGTCACACTCAAAATACAAAGCAAAATTATCTTTAATTACTGCACTTAACAGAGTTTTCAGAAAAGCAAACTTGGCAGTGAGTGCTTCTTAAAGCAAGTCTGCCTTATTTCCAATTCTGGTCTCTAACTCTCCAAATTGTTAATGCAACAAAATGAAGATAAACAGATTTTCTATTTCAGATTTTCAAACTGAGTTTCTATTTTTAGAAATATGCCGATTATGGAAAAGACAAAATTTTACATACTTTTTAAAATTTGAATTTTTTGAGATACATTTTTCACAACTGAGACCTGAAAACCTAACTTATAAGAAATAAATAAAGCCATCATCCTTCATCTTTCTACACCTCTTAAATCTCAGTTTAAAATTGAAATATTAGAAGTGAAATAGTGCCCATCCTCTCACAGTCACTGTGAAGTGAGAAAGTTGTCTCAGCTCCCATGCAAAAGCTTGAAAGCAATAGCATACTCCATGGAGCCAGTCAGTACTTGTTCAAGAACACAGGGAAGAGCCAGGCTGTGATTAATCAGCAATTGCTCCTTTCTGGCATGGTCAGGACACCCTTGTGGCCATCAACTCAGCCACTTAGTGCCTCCTCTTTGTTTCCTTGAGATGGGTGCCTCTTGTTTCTGTTCTTGGGAGGTTATTCCCAAAGAATAAGGAAAATTATGGAAAGGACAATCCCATTTTACCCTAAACTCTAGATCAAAATAAAACTGGCATTAAAGCTAGTAAGCAGGACAGCAGGCAGCAGAATTCTCTGTGGAATCAGAGGTAGGAGCAATCAGTTTCATCATTTACCCTCTTTAGCTGTCCATCACCTCATCTGTCAATGGACTGAACTTTGTTGCAAACTCAGAAAGGCTGAGGCAAAATCTTATGAAAGGATTAAGCTCAATCCTTTTTTACCTTTATGTATTTCTCTGCTCTGCCTGTACCAGTAAAGGCACAAGCCTCCATCTTCCACAATCAGGCTGTGGATGAACCTCTGGAAGGCATGTGAGTCAGTCTTGCTAAGCTCAGCATGGAGGTAGAACAATTACAAAAGTGGTCACCTACAGAATTTCTAGCACTCTTCTCTGAAGAATTTGGTGCTTTTCACAGACTGAGGTTGGAAAAAAAAGAGTCATCATTACAGCAACTTCTGTGCAACATGCTCACTAGCAGTGAACCTCTCTTTTAGCATTGCCACAACGACACAGTATGATCTGGCCCATGATGTCACCAAGATGAACCACACTCTTTTTAAAAAATACCAGTCGTCTTGACACTAAAATGCTGTTCACTAGAACAACCCTGTGGTGGCAGAGGATGATCCATGCAGATGTCTTTATCTTGAAATTCTGCTTTGAGTGATTGCTGTTATTCTTTATTTAAGCATAAATATTTTTTTATCTTGTTTATATTATTAATGCCAACCAAAAGTTATTTCTTCAATGGGGCCAAAATATCATGGTCAATGTCTTGATTTTTTAGTATTAAATTTGAGAAAGGAATGGAATGCACTGAGATCTTCAGCTGGGCTAAATGAATGTTCTGCACAGCTGAAGTTGGTAGAAGATGGCTCAGAGCCGTATTTCTGTTCCCCCACCCCTGAATTGGCCAGAAATCAAAAAAGCCCCCATGACTATATTAGAACTGCCTTGTTAAGTAGCCTAAGTAGCATAGTTCTAGTAGGAGCATTGTACAGCATCAAAATGTCGTGAAGTGGAATATTCCTTGCTTTCACTCAGAGCTGCCTCTATAGACTTTAGGGCTTTGACTACACACACAGTGAAAGATTTTTCACTGACATCATGGGTCAGCTTTCTGACTGTCTTGTGAGCAGTGCAAAACATCAGAGCGTGGGCCACTGGTCTGGTCGCTATAGCTCACCTATACTACTTGCACACATCAGCTACCACAACTTTTCCCGTTCAAAGTTATGTGACATAGGCGAGTGGCACACCACTCAGTGAGGCTGAAAAGTATGTCATAAGGTGCTTCTTCAGCTAGCTATCTGACACCATGCCAGATCTGTTGTGACTTCTGTTAGCCTAAGAAGAACACAACATAGCAGCGCTATTTCTCTCTTGGTTAAACATCACCCACTCATTAATGTTCATTCATATATGGTGTTCTAAGCAATTTAATAATACCAAATAATAATCTTCTACAGCACCTTTCACCAATAAATCACAGAATTAACAGTATGAATGGGAAAACTCAAAGGGATTAAATTATATCTCCAAGATCATCCAGTATAATAGCCAGGAACAAAACTTACATTTACTGAATAATTCAGTCCACTTGTTCTCTGTTAGGCACACTCTTGCTCTGTTTCTGTTCATTTGTACTTTGATAACTTACTATGGAGGAAACCCTCTCCCTACTTGTGAATCACAAATGGAAGCTCATGATTTCAACAGATTTCATAATCTCTTCTCCCCTCAGTAGTGGTATGGCTGGATTTCATATAGACAGGACATTGTAATCTCCCCACTTCTGATAACAGAGCAGTTACTTTCACAGACCTGGATATCATGATACTGTGCCAGTTATATTCATCTGTATGGGGAAGCATGTCTATTATGCCTGTTACCCCAAATCTTCAAAAGATTTTTTTTTTTCTAATGAAAACTCAAGTTTTGTATAATAGGACATTCAGGGAGGACTCTATTTTGCTACCATTAATAAATTACCTAATGTCTCTATTCTTAGCAGTGAAACAGGCATCTTTTCTCTCTACAGACACTGCTAAGTCTTCATCATAAGAATTGCCTTTTATGAAGTTACTATGCAAATGCACTGTACAAAACCAGCCTGTCCTGATTCTGGCAAGGACAGAGTTAATTTCACAAGGAGCCAGGACAGGTGACCCAAGCTGGCCGGGGGGCTATTCCATACCATGTGACATCATGCTCACCATAAAAGGGGGGCTAGTCGGGCAGAGGGGGGGCGGCGCGGTTGGACGGGCTGAGTGTCCGGTCGGTAGTTGGCTCGGTAAATTGTTCTCTGTTATTACCCATTGTTAATATCTGTTATCAGTACTGTTGTTGTTGTTTCCCTCTCCCTTGCTGTCCCAGTAAACTGCCCTTATCCCAACCCTCGAGGCTTTGCCGTTGTTTTCCCGTTCTCCTCCCCATCCCGCTGGGGGAGGGGTGAGTGAGCGGCCGCGTGGCGCTCAGCTGCGGGCTGGGCCTAAACCACAACACAGCCCAATTTCAGGTTCTAGAATTGTTTCAGTCAGCGACTAACCTGTTATGTGTAGATACATACGTCTGTTGGATATGCACATAAACCCTGGCACTTTGTGCTATTCCCTTCACCTGGCATAGGTTGACAAGCTACTTTAAGGTACACTTCTGAAATCTCACTTCTTTCAATTTGTTTCCCATTACTGATATCAGGCCTACTATTAATATGGCTTCCACTTAATTTATTAAAAAAAAAAAAAGACCCAGAAACCAAAATCTACAGCAGGTCAGCACCATGAATTTTGCAGAATCTTTGCGTGTATGTTCTACAAAGAACAATTTCACTTTGTTTTCTGAGTGCCTTTAATTATTTGCAGAGAACTCAATTCTGGATCTGTTATTTATGCAAACAGTCCTGTTTTATTTAGACAAGTCTCTCATGCCTAAAGATAGAGAGGTTCATTTTTATATCTTGAGGAGAGATTCTACAGCTTAAGTTCCAATGGAATGTCTCTTGAAGTTCACAGGATAGCCAAGGAGAATAAAGATTTTCTGAATCTTTTTTTCCCTGTGCACCCTAAACAAGGATCCAAAACCATTCTAGCAAGCTTCCTATTAGTGGGACCCCTATGGCCTTCAGTGAACCTCTAAATAGAAAAGACTTAAAGTTTTATTGCCCTTAACTTCTATTTTTATACAAAGCACTGTGTACTCTCAGGCTGCTATAAACACATACAAAACCCCACTGGTTTCACTGGAACTCTGGCAGACAGACTGATATGAGGCTGTTATTCGTACAATAAAATTACAAAGCTATTCTGAGCCTGATCCAAGATCCAACAGCACCTGTGGCAATGCTTCCATTCACTTAACTGTTTTGTATCAAGATATAAGGCTATGGGGATACTGGTAACATAACTGTCTGTACAATCTGGTACCATGGGAGCACAGTTCTGTAAGTTTCCTAGTAAATGAGGTGTCCTCCTTGACTGGAAAGTAATTTGTTAAATGTTTTACCTCTTCATCTCTCATTATAGCTGACATTTTTTTACATCATGCCTATCACCATGGCATCAAAGTACCACGGAAATTTACTGATTATCAAATCATGCATATCGCCAATACCCCACTGGTTTCAAATTAAGCAAATTTATACAAATTCCCAATATTCTCTGAGACTGTGATAAGTCCAAAAGTGAGATGCTTTGTCCTGTATTCCTTCTGTCACAGAACATTTGTAACTTCAGGAGAAAGTTAGAGAAATACAAGTTTGAAGGTCAAACTGGTATCATATGACTTTGCTAAATATAGATGATTGACGAGCAAAAGAGCTTCAAAGGTCTTGGCATATTTTGCTTGGTGCACTTCTAAGTCTGCATATGTATGCAGACTACTCTCAGTACATAACAGATCTTAACATCACAAATATTAAATTAATAAAATAGAAAATATCTTGGCAGGTGTTATCAATGTATCCTTTCTGGTCTTCCTAAGGCACAAGCACAGCAGGATATGCCTAATCCACAATTTTTCACTCTCATTTCACAAATCTGTCACTGATGGATACTCTGAGAAGAGGAAGTACAGTTTTTTAATATTCTCCTAACCTGTATGCAGCATTGGAATGAAACTGTTGTTGTTAAGAAAGCTTTCTCCATAAAATGACATTGCAGTGTGTGCAGCATTGCACAAGCAGAAAGACAGAGGCGGTTAAATAACAAATACATACTAGTAGTGAATTGAAATAGAAGAGGAATATTTAAAGAGCTCCTCTCACCTATTTTCCCTGTCCAAAGACAATTTCCATTGAAAAACAGCTTTGAAAGGAACTGGCTGTGCTTGTACATTTCTCCTTGCAATACTGCCCAGGATCCTGGGACCTTTAATGCAGTATCTGCTGTCAGTACTATGACAGTTTACAGACGTGCAGCCAGAGTTCTTGCTATTTATAGATGCCTCTTCTGCAAACAGTAGTCTATGGGGTTGTAATGCAGTAGCAGGCATGTTCTTTGATGTACTGCTTACATCACACTCATTTAAGAAAATTCTGCTCTTCACCTGGCATGGCAAAGAAAGCATATTTATGAAGGTCAAGCAGAGAGAGCACTATTAGCAAGAGAAATGTGGAACTCATGAGGCAGCAGGACACCTACTGGGAGGACTATCTGAAGGGAGGAGACATTTGGCAGAGACATAGAAAGAATAAAGGAAGGAATACTTATGTGCTCACAAACACTCAAGTGGTGCTTTTGTTCCTTATTACCTCTGCAGGGCAGTTGGGGAGGAGGGTCAGTGCTGCCCGTGCACGTAAGGGCAAAGCTGTTGAAGCTGGTTGGGGTGGAATGTCCTTGGGGGTCTGTACATGGCTGTGAGGCATATCGCTTAACCACGTGGTTAAGCGTTCAGTCAGAGTGTTAGGCACAGTCTATTAATAGAAACGCGGAGTTTGGCACACACTCGCACTTTCGCCTCTCCTTCTCACATGCTTCCAGTGAAGCCGGGACTGCATTCTGCATCCTCCTGCTTTTCCAGATCTGAGACTTCACACGCTGCCCCTGTGTCCCTTGAGAAGTCTCAGTGAGGTCAAGACAGCCCTAGACAAGTAAACATGGGCTGCTCAACCCCAATGTTGCTGAGTTGGGAAAGGCTGAGGAAACCGAAGGTAATGGGGGAAGGGGGGAAAGGGGAGAAAGAGGGGGCGGGCGGATTTCTTGCAGAAAACCTGAGAGCTCGCAGGGCACCTTCTCAGCCCGAAGGCAATGCAAATCTATTCTCGGCACTGCTCAGGCCAGCCGGGCGCAAGGGGGAATGCTCCTCCTGCTCTCCGCCCCCGCCTCAGACAGCTCCGCTTGGTAACATCCAGCCGGAACGCTGCAGAGACACGGATACTCCTCAAGTCCCCCAAACAATCCTAGCAAAGGCTCCATGGTATTCTGCCAGAAGAAAAGCGCTCAGAGCTGGCCACGATGCTGTCACAAGAGACCTTTGTCCCTTTCAGCCTCCTCAAATACACAAATAACCGTCCCCCTTCCTTACCGCCGCACACACCCCCCTCTCCTCCCACTCCCCGAACCCCGCACGGAGCCTCACGGCCTCCCAACTTCTCGGGGAACCAGCCGTAAAGCAGCGGCTTACGGGAAGCAGCCCGAGCGACAGGAGGGTTCAGCGGCGTGCAAAGTTCTGTGCCTAGGGGAAACGGGGGGGAGGGAGGGACGCATGCAGGAAATCATAGCCAGCAACGGAGGCAGGGGCTAGCCGAAGGAGCCAGCAAAGTTTATCTGCTCTTGCTGCTGCTTCTGCTAAGGGATCTGTGCTCGGGGCTGGGGGAGCTCGGGCGCCGGGTTCTGCCTCGCATCCTTACCTCGGTGCTGTCGGCAGCGTTCTCCGCCATTTTCCTCCTCAGGAGCAGGCAGCGGGAGGAGTGTTTCATTCCCATAAGAGCTAGCCACGGGGTTGGGGCTTCGGGGTTGATGTTTTGTTTTGGGTTTTCAAAGATATCCAAACACTGGTGTGCGCCAAAGGATAGGCAGAAAAAGAATTATGGAAAACAGCAATAAATCAGTCGGCTTTGTCCTTTCTGCGCCGTCCACAGGAATGTTTGTCTTCTCTTAGCATCGGGAGCTCCTCGGGCACTTTCAAGTCCTCCTCTTTCTCCCCTCTCCTCCACCTCTAGCGAGCTCTTGGGATGGGCAGAGAGAGGCGGCACACACTCTTCAGGTTAAACTAAAAGGCTGTCGGGCTGTGAGTCCTCCTCTTCAGAGAAAGCAGTCGGGCTAAACAGGAGAGAAGCGCCAGGTAAACTGAACTTGGGCGTGCAGTGACCAGCTGGGCATCTTTGTGTCCTGTGGCTACTCTTCCAGAGGCAGAGGGAGGCAGAGACAAAGCAACAGGACAAGGAAATCATAGCCCTTTATTTTCCTTCTGTGGGCTTCTTTCTTTCTCTCTAGGTCCCAGGAAATTTCCTTTAAAGATGGTCACAGAATTTGCCACCCTCTTTCTATGAATGTCTTCTGAAATAGCAATCCCTCCTCCCCGCTCCCCTGTCCCCCTTCCCTCTCCTTACCCCTTCTGCTCTTGGGCAGAGCTTGGTGCCCTTCTCTGGGAATTGCATTCACATGAATTTCGTAGAAAAAACATTATATCAAGTACCTGCACGCACACACCCATCGCCTACATCCTCACACACAAACATGCATTCACACGTGTGCACGCACGTTCTCTCTCTCTCCCTCTCTCTCGCACACAGAGATGCACCATTTTTCTTCCCCACCTCTCATCTTTTGAATCAGCAACATTTTTCTTTGCCAGCACTCTTGGCAAGGCTTTTAGTGGGCAACCAAAGAAGCCTGCTCCAGCTTCTTTCCTCTGAGTTAAGTAGCAAACCTGCTTTCTTAATATATTGTCTTGTGTGTGTGCTGCGAGCTTCTTGTTTCACTTGTTTTTCAGCAGGATCCACACTCCGTCAGATAGCCGTGAACTGTAGAAATATTGTCCCGATACGGATGCAGCTCTTGGGGGGGGGGGGGAGGGGGCGGTGGGGGAAGGGGTAGGAGGGGCGGTGAGAGAGGTCTTTTTGGGAAGGGAAAGAGCTAAAGGTGTTTTGAACTTCTTTTTAGCCTTTTCCTAATGTCATCTTTCTATGTAGGAGTGTATTGCCACCTTCACCACACGTTTATCTTGCTTTCACTCCTCCGGGAACTTTCTAGTTCTGAACTGTCATCTGGGAGGATTAGGTTTACCTCACTCGTGTTGCTGTGGATAAGGGCGGGAGAGGGGGCGTATTACATAATTAATCCTTCCAACTTCACTTTCTGCAGCTCCATCTACAGCCCACTGTTCTCACGTTTCTGTTTTGTTTTTATACGGAGGAGGTGAGAAAATAAAGCTGGTGTGTGGGTGTACGTTGCTCGAAGGATTTCAAGGACCAGAACAGGATTGCTGCTCTCTGAACAGTTTGAAATGATTTCCTCTGGGGGTGCAATGAAGACCTGAAGCAAAGGTTTGAAAAGATGCTACATCAGTAACATATTATGATAGATCTGGGGTTTTGAATTTCTGTCCCCTGCAGCCTATTTTAATGTCTTTAATGCCAAAACACCGGGAGGTACCTGGATATTCCTGGGGATGGGGGAATGGAGATAGAGGATGTGAATTAAAGAGCAGAGAGCAAAATTATTCTCCTACCCCACAGTGATGAGGAGGTGGGGCCAAGAAAATTAAGCAAATTTCTCCCTTTTACTTGAATGACCCTCACAAATTCTTGTTCAGACACAGATCAGTAGGTATGCAATAGATTTCAGGGATTTGTAATAAATCACATAGAAGTAAGCAGCCCAGGGAAGCAGAAGATGTGTGGTATGCTGAAATGTCAAGTGACAATGAGAGTGTGCCATGTAGGGCACAGTGGTACCATATGAAAAGGTTTCAGAATATGAGAGTATGTTGTAGACACATATGTCATACAGCTTGAGACTGGACCTCTGAGATACTTTGCAGAGCCTTTTGATCATTCAATTTTTTACAAGCCTCTAATTTCCTGCTACTCCTTTCAGCTCACATTTATTTAACACCTCAAGTTCTTTCATTAACTCCACACCACTGCTAATTTTTTCAATAATCATCCACATCTCCTATGTTCATAAAGTACAATTTTATTTCACACCTTCTAGGCATGAAGCTCAAATTAAGTGAAAACAGGCCATTTCCCCTTTGGGACATTCATAGAGCTCCTGGAGGTCTTAAAACCCTTCAGACATGAAAACCCTGCCGATGGAAGCTATTTAGAGTATTCCAAAGCTACCCTCAAGTCTTGGTCTATGGAATCCTTTCTCATCAAGTACTTTGATTTCTAGGTGGAAGGATATGGAAAAAAACATCTGCAAATAACAATGTAATGTCTCTGCAATCTTTGTCACAATGTTTTTCTCTGCTATGTCATGAATATCTGGTGGTTAGTGAGTACATGAAGTTCTAGTCAGTGTGCATTTGGGCTAACCTACGTAGTTTTAGTATGTTTTCTCTATTTTCAGGTAATACACACAGCTAAACTTAGCCTAATTAAATATTTTAAAATAAAGCAGTGTTCTATATAGAGAAAAATAATTAGAATTTTCAAAACTACTCCAGGACATATTTTCCAGTTTTCTCTGGCAGCTGGGCCTGTATTTCTGGTACAGCTCAATCACTCTTTAGTCAGCTAAATGAGGCATCAGATTTTCAAAAGCACTCAGCAACTGGCAAAACTGGCAGGCAGAGATTTAACATTTCCTTCCTTCTTCTGCTTCAGATACTGCATGACTTGCCCTGGCACCTATTCTTACACTCCTCCACCTCTTTGTCAACACAGATGATACCTGACTGCTCATCCTTGAATGTGGTGCTGATAATTTACGGATACAAGGAAAAGCTTCCAGTCTCATGATTTCCAGGATAAGGATTAATTTTTTGGTCCTGAACTCCTTTGGAAATCTGCCAGATGGTCGGTGTCCTCACTCCTTCTATGTTCTATATGTGATTGAGGAAACTGCTTTGAAAATACACACCATTTGCTCTAATCTGTTTTATTCCAAAGGGAAAATTATTTGTCCTTCAGGACTTTTTTTAATCAGTCATGGGTAGAAGTTGTTCCTTGCAAGGATCCATTAGCAGTATCAGCTAAAAGGCTGAAAGCAGCATGTTTTCACATACAGATGTCTGTATGCACAGATACTTGGCCAGTCTTTCAGTTTGAATATGAGCCTCAGTGCAAGTTCCTGTTGATACTCAAATTCACAGGCACACTGAACTTGAGGACTATGAGCTTTCTTACTGTTGAGGGGACAAATGTTGCCCTCAGACATGTGAATACAAATCCTGCTGACATCTGTGGTTACCTAAGGGTGATAGCTGGCCATTGGAACTGAGCTTGGGAACATATTTCTGATCCCCTGTTTTGTTAGATCTCAAGAAAAAGAGTACTGTAATGAAGAAAATGTCAAGGTAGTAAAAGTGCATTTGTAACAAAGCCAGAAGATGTCAACAGCATCTTCTGAATTTAAATATATAATTTATAAGTACATGTGAGGGTCACAAAGTATTACAAATGGAGTGGGGTGGTGCTGAAGAGGAAATGGAAAGGGAAGCATTTATTACTTCAGATTTCCAGTAATAGCAGCTGTGGTTGAGGCTGCTGTGCTACTTCCCGAGTGTAGCAGTAATACTGTGCTGGACCTCAGAACATTCAGACTTATTGCCAGTTTTGCCATTAGTTGGATGAAATCCAAATGTCTGCATTTGAGGTGAGATAATCCTGTACATCGGTACAGACCGAGAAATTGCGTAGCAGTCCTGATGGAAAGCATCTGGGGGTTATGGGGTGGGGGTGGAGCTAGGTTGAATATGACTCATCATGCTTTCTCACTGCCTAAAAGGCAAACTGTATAATTATCTACATTAAATGGAAAGTGGCCAGTAGAGTGAGAGAAGTATGAATCTCTCTCTAATTGGCACGGGTGAGACTGCACCTTTGATTTTGTGTCCAGTACTAGGTCCCTTGCTTCAAGACGGAGGTGGATACATTGGAGATGGTTCAGTGAAAGACTGTTATGATGGTCTCTTAGGGCACTAACCTCAGAGGAGAGTTGGGCTTGTTGGGCTTGGTGAAGAAAAGGTCAAGGGGCACTCAGTAGTGGCTTATGACTAACTTTAAAGATTGTACCTAAGATGAGCCAAACTCCTCTTGGTACAGTCAGATGATGTGAAAAAGGGCAACAGCTGCAAGTTGTGGCTTGGGAAGTTCATATTCAATATTAGCAAAAGAAGTGTCCCACCACATCAAAAAAGCCTAACCTTTATTTGTGCTTTATACATCAAGGAAAGCCTTTTTTTCAATTGCACATCTGTGCCTGAGAATAACATCAGAGAAATATGGGATCTGCTAAAGATAAAGCTAAGGACATAAATTAACAGGAGAACATCTATTATTTCCTCTGATAAAAACTTTCTCTCCAAAATAATTTTTTTGGGGAAGAAGATGGAATGAAGTTGCTGCTGTGATAATTCCAATTGAAGTTGGTAACAATTACTCGAAGCATCGACAATTTGGCATCATTTCGAGTAGGAGACGATAGCAGTGTTCCAGTTGAACAATGGACAGGAAATACAAGGATGAATAAGGAGAGGAAGAGAAAATATGAATAAGGAGGGAGGTCAGGTAGAGGACTGGCAGAAGAGGGCTTATCAGAGAAGGTGAAAAAATGTGTAGCAAAGTTGTGCATAGGGAAGCACATGCCATGTTAGGCAAAAAAAAGCTGTGATGAAGAGGCTAAAGACAGGAGAAAGTAAAATAGAACGGCACTTTTTGTTACAGATAATATTCATATGGGCTGGATCAATGTTAAACTGTTACATTTATTACGCTGGAATGTTCTGTCATATAAAGTAGAGTCCTTCCATTGGATCTTCCAAACCCTCCTGCCACTCCCATTTCTGCAGCTTTGGCCATCTCTTCCCCAATCACTTATTCATAGGCCATAAGGAAGAATAAACTGGGAAATACCACCTTTCTTAACACCTTCCTCTCATCTTGATGAAAGGAAGAAGACAGGACATAATCTGCCTGGAGAAGACTTCTTCCCTTCTGTGTGATCTCAGACTTCAGCAGAAAGACAAGTCATCAGGTGCCTTTCTTCCTTGTTGTTTGTTTAGGAAAGTGGGGAAGGGCTTTACACACAGACTGGGAGAAACCAGCGGGCTATAAATCCATGTCCTAGTTGGATAAGAAAATATTAACAAAAATCTATTCCTGCTCCAAAATCCCTACCTAATTTTGTTTGTTATCTGATCAAAGGAAGACATGGGGCAGGATCCTTTTGTGGTATCACTTTGCATTGTCCTTTCAAGTTAATAGCACTATACGACTTGGTAACAGTTGTGATTTCTGTCCTCTAAGTGAAAAGCTGCCATAACTTTTAGCCAAAGCTAACTAGTTCTCATCACTTTTTTTTTTTTCTTTTCTTCTGTAATCTTAAGAAATTTACTGGGTTTGAGTAATGTTAGTTCTTTACCTGTTATTGAAGGTAATATTGGTCAGAAAGTCACATTGATTTCCTTTGCCTCAAAACATATGTTATGTTTGGCAATCTCTCCAATCTCCTCATGTCTTCTTCTATCCCCACTATGTCTCTCAAAAATACCAGTAGTTCAAATATTTCTCTTATTTCCTGCAATTCGCACATGTTCATTCTGAAGATTCTGAAGTGAATTCTAATTGACACTGTGGATTTAAATATTTTATTTATGCTGTTCCTTTCTGATTCTTTAGCTTTCCTCATTAACTATTTTCCCCATGTATCATCTTATCCTTCTTCATGAGCATTCCAGCCTTCTCCTGGGAATCACTGCAGTTTTCAACCACTGATGCTAGATTTGAGTGAGGAAGGGTCTTTCAGAAGCTAAATTGATCTGAGATACCCACTGCCACAAGTCAAGAATATATGTCCAGGGCTCAGACAATTCAGTGTTAAATTATAGAAACATTGTCATGAACTGAACCCTTAGCTATGCTTACAGATAATGAAACACCAGAGAACTACCTTGTCCCTTGCAGATTCATAACCAGAATTTTGAAATTTTTCTAAGGTTGTAGTCTTCATTTTATTTAACAACAGCAACTCTATTTCTGCAGTCAAAACCCTGAAAACTTAATCTAAATTTAACCAAAATGTTCCTTTTTTTTTTTTTTTTTTTTTTTTCTTTTCACTTTGAGTGCTAAACTCTTAAAAAATTGTAACTGGGTCAGCTGGAAGAAAGTCCTATTCTGACAACTTCTATAAAGGTCACCAAAGTGGGTCTCCAGTCCTCTACGGATTAGAGGAGCTAAGCAGGCTGTTGAGAATCGAGATTACTCCAATGGCAGACATAAATGTGCATAATATCATAAGATGTTAGATGCTGACCCGCGTAAGTGATAGTACAACCTTGTTCAATTCTCACCTAACTTTTTGAACCATTACAAATCACATGCACTCAGAACAGACAACAAAATACCTCTGAAGTTTGATAGCAAAGTCATCTTCAAGTTATGAGCCTAAGAAATATTATGCAAAATATTTTCCCATATAATGTAAGAAAAACATGGATATACTGGCATGAGTCCACTGAAGGGCCACAGAAATTGAGTAACTGGAGAGCTCTCTCATATGAAAATAGGCTGAAAGTACTTGATGGGAGAGAGAGTAAAGAAGATGTAGCCAGACTCTTCTCAGGGGCACTCAGCAAAAGCACAAGAGGAAATGGGCATAAATTGCAATACAGGACATAAAAACATAAGAAAAAAATCCTTTTTATTGTGAAGGTGCCCAAAGATGTTTTGGCACCTTCCTCAGACATATTCAAAATGTGACTATAAATGGCCCCAAACAACTTACTCTAGTTGACAATCCTTTGAGTGGGGGGGTTGGACAAGATGATTTCCAGAGGTCTGTTCCAACCTCAATGATTCTGTGGTTCTGTGTGACTCTGGAAGATATATGAAAAATCACTTACATGGCTCTGTCAGGTCTGGCACATAGCCATCTGTCTTCTTGTTTTTTCTTCCATATTACTCTTGAAGCCTTGAAAAGAGAAGATAATATATGTACACTCATACAAAGGTGATTTGGTAAGTGCAGCCAATGCTTTCACAGAAAAAATATGCTGAGAGAAGTGAAAGACTGTTGCTTGCATTCTGTTCTTGAGTGCTCAGAGGAGAGAAGGCATGTAATTTTGTTCGAAGAGCTAAACCTCATTATAATATCCCGCATAAGCTGTCAACGAGTAGAGAATATTGCATCTGGGCATACAGTGTGTCAGAAAGAAAGTGAAGTAATACTCTGAGAATCATGGACCCATCTTTACTGAAATGAAATGCGAATCACCAGCTTCCATCCTATCTTGTCACCTTCTGTTCTTGTGTGATAGCTTCTAAGAAACTTTTCCTTTCTCAGAAAAACTCTACCTTCTGCCTTATATTGTTTGCTGGAATCTGTGATGGAATTTCTATATTTAAATAAAAGACCCATTTCTGCTTTGTCTGCCCTGCTTTTCTCTCCTGCTGGATTATAACATGTTTAGCAAGTCTGAGGCGAAAACCAGATAAGTAAAAATGTCCCTATTCATTCAAACAAGATGTTTTGTTGCTTTCTAAGTATCAAATCCTAGTTGTTTCTTTTCTTCTTAGGCTACAGTCCGTGCTTTGAAATTGCTGTGTCACATAGGGTTAAAGGAATTTTAACTAGACCACAGATGAAGTTGCAATAATTGAGATTACTTCTCTCTTTTCTTCCTTTGCCCAAAGGCAGGCACTCTGTCATCTTGGTTTCTGTAACTTTCTGGTTTTCACCCATTCTCAAACTTCCTTCCTTTTTATTTCCTCCCACATTTGTTGAGGGATAGACTATTGATTTCTTGCTAGATTGGAAAATGCTGGAGTTATTTATTTGCCTTCTTGAGTGATATTCATAAGGCTTTGGGAGCAGTCTTATAAAGCATTTTAACTGGAAGATCTATGAAAATCACTTAGATGGCTCTGTCAGGTCTGGCAAATAGCCTTCTGTATTCTTGCTTTTGCTTCCATAACTGTCTTCTACAGTAAGTCATGCTGCTATGTGTCTCACTTTTTCCTGTTGTGAACAATTTTCTTCAAATGCGTGCACATGTGTTCAGCTGTCACTGTTGACAAGCAACCAACTGTAACTATGATAGTGGGTTGGCATATTTTTCATCCCAATTCAGTATTTTCCTTCCTTAAGGAAATTAAGGAAAATTGCCAAAATGTTGCTGCCTCGCACTAAAACATGAAAAATAAGAAAGTCGGATCAGGACTGCATGTATTTCATGAGCTGAGAGCAACGTAGGTTATTTTCCAGAACCAGACCAGAACTTAGTAAAAGTAAGGTCATACTTCTTTACAATGTTGCCTGATGATGGTCCCCAATAAATTAAATACAATCAGGCTTTGGCCAGGTTATAGTGTAGAGTCAGCACTCTGTGGTGCCCAAGATGATGATTTTTCTGTCTGCAAACAGAGCTCAGCCTTCTGGGTTATTGATGTGGTTGTGGACTTTGGCAGAATCTAGAGATTATGCTAGTTCATCTGTGGTCCCTTGCCAGAAAGAAGATTGACTTATACTAAACTCTGCATAATACAGGTATAGTTGTGTGACCTGGATTATCATTTCAGGTACTGTAATGGGACATCATCAGGTATTACAATGATATTTGTAATATCATTGTAAACACCCCTACACTGCAAACAAAATACTAATCATACCATACACTGCAAACCAAACATGCTTCATTGTCCAGTACAATCTTAGAATCTGCAGTACCAAGGAGCAAAAAGTTCTCAAACTGTGGTTTGCAAAAGCAAGAGAGCAGAAGAAATTGAGAGCATGGTCAAATAGAAAGTATTGTCAAATAGAGTAGCCTAAACTTGGTTACTCTCTAGGGCTGAATGTATTTTATATTTTTTTATATTAGATATTTTAATTTTGTCTCTCTGTGATACTCTGCCATATTGAAAAACTCTTTTATCTTCAGCACAACTATAGCTGTGAGTGAAAGACACAAAAATTCTCACATCTGAAAACATCCTAAAAGGAAAGCAATCATGAATAGCCCTTATGGCAAGATTTATGGAATTTTAAGTTTTAATTGTGATATAAGATTGAAATTCAAGTTCATCCAATAGTTTGTGACCATTGCAGAAGCCTCTGAAAACTATAAAATATAAATGTACTAATCAGGATATTCCAACATGGCTTGTTGCTGTGCTCTCAAGCCTGATCATCCTGACTTCTGAGCCATCAGTTCCATGTATACTCACAGCTAATTTAAAATATGGTTGTTAAAGACTAACAGTTCTGTATATGTGGTGATGAGGATTAGTATAGTATAAGTACTGACTGTTACCAAGTGTGTTGCTGATGAATGAATCTAGAAAAATATTAGTTTTACAGTTTACAACTGGTTAGATTTCTCAGTTTTCTAAGCACTGTCATTCCAGCAATCTCTAATTCCCTAACTGATAGATAATATACAGATATATTAATTTGCAACAAGTTACAGTCATAGTGTAGCTGTGTATCTTTGCCATGCCAATGTGCATACTGAGCACAATCATTAATTCTCTGGGTGACTGAGGAACTCTACCTATAGTTTCTGCTGGCTGAGACAACTAATTTGAGACAGTGGATTGACATGATATGAGGTGGATGACCAAAGTCCTAGTTGCCTTCACAACAAAGTATTTGACAAACCATTGCAGAAGCTCTCCAAGTGGGAATTTCAGACAGTCCTGGAGATTTCCCCAGGTGACTCTTGCTGTATATAAGCCAACTGAGAGGCACTATTAGTATGGCATTGTCTCAGAAATGCCCCCAGGTAGTTGCTGCTGCAGAATTGACCAAACCGTACATAGATAAGATAATTGTAACTAGTCATTAGAATTGTTCTTGCAGATACATAAATGGTCGCACATAACACTTAAGACATCTAGACTAAATTTACACACATAAGACTGTGTGGCAGCTGTATGGTAAGAATTCAGCAGAGCAGCAGTTCAGTGAGTCTTATCTGATTCAGCTGAAGATATCTTTGCAAAGACGCTTGCAACAAAGACGTACAGTGTCACTGTCTGGACACCACCTGACCAACCTGTTTGAGAGATTTGATTTCCTATGTGAACATATGCAAAAAAATCCTGATAAATCAGTATTTTTTAACAATCTGTCTTACAAATGTCCGTAACACCCATTCTCATGTACATCACCTGTATTAGAATGTTCATTGACAGAAGGGGAAATGTATGGGGCCAAAACCCCATGAGAAACTGGGACTGGCTCAGAAGCAAATTTCCTTATAGAGGTAAATACCTATTGAGCTCACATGACTAGAATAATTAGATTGGTGTAGGAGGCTCAGAGTTTGACCTTTGATATACTGCAATGGAGTTGTTAGGGATGTAACTTTTATTAGTTAAAGTGCAATTAGGCAGGTGTTATGAAAACACATGTAATTGGCAGAAATTACAGAACTCAAGTATTCAAGGATATTTGCCTGGCAACTCACAACGCTAATCAGTCCACCAATCATGAGGTTAAAAATCCAGAAGTTGCTCATCCACCTTAGGTAAAGGGGAGAACTCTACCTTCTGGAATGCCTAATTCTGGAGCATCTCCAGGGGTACCTGGGATCAAGCTCACATGGCCAGAACCTACACTCTTAACACCCTACTCCTCCAGAACATTGACAGTCAGCTGCTGCTCTTGTAAGCAAGGAAAGGGGAAATACAAATAACCATTGCTCTGTAATGTTGTAGTGTTTTCTGCATCAGTGACTACTCTTTCACATAGGCAATAAGTACCCAAACTCCTTCATGTGAATCCAATTATTGCATAATAATTAATGAATGCTTTAGTCTGCCCTGGTCTAAAGTGAAAGAAAATCCCATGCACTGTGTTCTGGAGAAAGTGGCAAGTTGGTTTTTTTTGTTTTGTTTTTGCAAAATGTGCAAACTTTTACCTTTGTTCTGGCTTTGTAGGGAAGGCCTGTTTTCCATAAAGACATGCAGTTATTTCCATTGAGACTCCTGCTTCAGCATCACAAGGATCAATTTGAGTGTGCATGCCAGAGTAGAACAGTGGCTCAAGAGATCATTAGAGGAACAGAGGTTTCAATCCGTAGATCACAGAACCAGAAATTTGCTGATGCTGGTAGAAATTATTGTAATCTAATGGGCGTTTATGTGACCCAGTGTATGAAATGATTTGGCGAATTCAAGATGCAGCTCAACAAGGCAATCTTCCAACAGCAAGGCCAGTTGTCCATTGTTGCCTTTTTTGTTTGCTAGCTTACTTGTCTGTGTGGATGCAGGTTGATCCAGATCAGGGCACTGATTAGAATTACAAAACCAATCTTTTTTTTTTTTTTTTTTTTTTTTTTTTAGGAGGGTGTGGTATTGTGCTCTTGAAGGGTTTACTTTTATTCCATTTCATTAACTAAACTAATTCACTGTACAGCTAAAAAAAGAGCTGAACTAGCACAATGTTGGAGGGTAGGTCTGGAGGGCAAGATACAGAAATTTTACCTTTAGCACTGAGAAAAAAGTGACTAAACCCACAGTTTCAATCCTGTGTTTATAGTGGAGGTAGTGATTTGTTAACACCTGTGTAACCATGGGATAGGGGCTGTGAAACAGAAACTATAGAATCAGGTTGAGATAATTAGTTTGTAACCAAGGTAATAGGTAATGAAGCTAACTGACCATGGCAAGGTACAGTGCTGCTATGTTCCATGTACAGTCCCTACCAAACTGAACAATAGGTTTGGAGATATTAATCTTATGAAGTAAGTTGCTATGGACAGGTGCACCTACAACAAGGATACTGCGCACGCCTGCATGAAGAAGGTCATCCAGCGGACACAGGTGCAAGACCACTGACGACCACCAGAGACCCTTGAGGACCACCAACTCAAATCACTGAGCATGCGTGACGGGGAGGAGAATATGGAAATGGATTCCAAGAAATGATTAGCATAGGACTACCCTTTCTGAGAAAAACGATGAATATGTATGTTTTGATCCTATATAACCTGTGTGTTGGTGATCACCTGGCATGCACGTTGGGTGGAGCTATCCCCCGTGCATCCAGCTCTGCAATAAAGAATGCCTGCCTTTTAACACTACATTGGTGTTACGAGGTTTATTCCTGGATAATAACACCTGTACCAGCAATTTCAGTAAAGATTGCAATATTATTTTGAATGTGCCAGTAGGTTTCTGTTTGTGGTCACTGAGACACTGACTTTCTCACTTTTGATATGTTATTCTACCACCTGAGGACTGACTTATTTCAGAATAAAGGATGGTAAGGTTTCCGTTAAAATCAGCTCCTTGAACACCACCAGGGAAGGTGTGGGAATAGCACCCAGCAAGGCTTAAGAAAGAGGAGTTTTAAACTGCCCAGAGTTTGCATCCTGAGCATTCCTGCTGCTGTGAGTAATACTGAAATGCTGAAGTTCATTGTATTGATGCATTTCTGCTAATTATTTATATTCTTATTGCTCCACCCATAAGATTCTGCATAACCAAGAGCTCAATGATAAATCTCAGCTTCCTTTTCTCAGATTATTACATTTATTTTCCAAAATTTAAAGAGACATCTAAATTTCCATTCAAGAGAAGACATCTCTAAGCATACCCCCATGCCTTCATACTGTCCCCAGTTTTGTGGGTTTTGGGGAAAACTCAGAATGCTTGAGGACATGTCTTTTCTTCACTTCCCTTGTATAATTTCAGGAATTTTCTAAAGCCCTTCAGACTGTTTACAGCTCCTGAAAGCTCCCTCAGGCTCTTGATCACAGGCTAGATACCACAAGTATGTACTAAATGGTATTAAATGTCATTGTTTCAAAGAGACCTTGAGCCTGCTAGAGGAGAACCTGATCTAAGTCAGCACTTACAGCTACTTCAATGGGACCAAGCAAGTGGAACAGGAGTTAGATTATGGCCTGTCAGATGGTCTCAGGGTAGTTTCTTTTTGAACTACATTTCTGATGTAGAAATGTTGATAGAAATTTTTTCAAGTTAATAAAACCATTAATACTTTTCTTGAATAGAGTTCATTTCATTTAAAGTGTTTCTTCACTAGCTGAGAACTGGAGCATAGTATAAATTCTGGGAGCCTAGAGATTTGTAAGCCAGTCATATATTTCTAAGTAGACACATGCAACTAAACTGAAGACTGAATGTTCAGCTAGTAGGTAGAAAGGTAAAGGTTGTTGCTTTATTCAGAAGCAACCTGAAAATTATACTTCTGAATCCTGGTGAGGACAACTGCTAGGTTGTTGAGACTATTGACCACTAGGCAGGTTATCTTGCATCTTATGCCTGAAAAATCATAGTGATATCTGGCATCGAAGTTAAAAGTTAATCATGATTCGGTAGCTAAGAAGTTGCAGATAGTTCTTCATAGTTCCAAACTTAAGGATGTCACAGATAATTGTGCAAATAGTACTAAGGATGGCTATTGTACAGTCGTACCATTATGTTAGTTAATATTCACCCAAACAATGTATCAATTAAGATGTGATTGTCAAGAGGTAGAAGCATAACCAGTAAATTGTTAGTCTGATCAACAGACCCTGAAGAACCATTTGGAAGTGCCAGAAGTATTTAGAAACTAGAGGAAAGGTAACTTGGGCTAGGGTCTCCGTGACCACCGACCCATGAGCCCTCTACCAAATTATACCACCTACCCAAAAGATAAAGGTGGAGAAAAGAACTGAGCATGCGTTCTAGTTTCCATACTAGGCGAAGAAAGATGAACCGATCATTGTAACTGGGAGTGTACTAATCTGTAACTTTTGTGTGTAAATATGACAAGAGAACTGGCGTTAGGTGTGCTTGATTTGTGGAAATCCTTTGAGTACCTGGGCCTGAATAAAAAGCAATATCTCTCCTGTGTGTGTGAGAATTGACTTATTGCACACCGGGCAATGAATCCACTTTTCAGACAACAATAACATCAATGGTCATGAGCTTAAGTTGGTATTTGTATGGGGCTTTGCTGTCATGCCCGTACCTTGGATGACATCTTTTTGAATTGATTAATGATTGCACCCAATCTATGGGAAAGATGGCGGGGGGGGGGGGATACCTTCTCCCACTCTTTCACCTCCCCTTTTCCCTTTTGGTTGGTTACAACAATTTCTGAGAATTTTGAATACCCTTGGAATGTTCAGGCCAGTATATTCCTATTGCTAGGTCTCTTGAATGTTTCTCAAGTCCTGTTCAGGGTTACAAAAAAGTGTTTTGAAAATATCAGCCAGAGATCTGCCCCAAGACTGAATAGTCAGGGCTGGCATGGCATGTGGGAGAATATGGGCAGATATCTAGAGAACTTCTCACCCCCAATGTCTTGGAATTTCACTCTCAAACAACTACAGGACACTTCTTGCAGTTCCAGCCCCATTCTTCACGCAACTGTTAGATATCTGACTCCAGCGCACAACCCCGCAGGGCGTTTTTCGCAGGTTGAAAGTCTCTACGACCTGGCAATCGTCCCTATCACACTCAGTAGCTGGAGGGGTTTTCCGCTTGAGCAAGCGGTCTTTGAGACAAAAGTTCTTACAGTCCGGTCTCTCACAGCATGGCATGTGGGAGAGTATGGGCAGATATCTAGAGAACTTCTCACCCCCAATGGTTTGGAGCTTCACTCCTGAACAACTGCAAGACCCTGATAAAGTGGTAGAATATTTGAAAGGAAAATGCTGTGGCTATTCCAAGGAGGCACAACTTACCGCCCTGTGCTGGGCCCTGGCCACGATCTGTCAAACACTGCTTGATAGCAGACAGCACCATCAGGGAGGAGAGAGAGACAACAGACCCACAGGCACTGCAGATACCCAAACCCCCGCAACAGGCACTGTAGCTGAGCCAAAAGATCAACCCGTACCAGTATCAGTCACCCCTATACACAAACAGCAATACACAAGGAAATCGGTTTGCTTAGTGAGGGATGATGATGAACTGGGACCATCACGAGAACAGGAAGAAGAGCCAGAACCAGAGGTGATTACCCGATCCCTGTTGCTGAGTGAGCTGCGATATATGCGGAAAGATTTCAGCCACCTTCCAGGGGAGCACATCATTACCTGGCTGCTCCGATGATGGGATAACAGGGCCAGCAGCCTGGAATTAGAAGGTAGGGAGGCCAAGCAGCTGGGATCCCTGTCTAGGGAAGGGGGCATTGACAAGACAATTGGGAAGAAGGCACAGGCCCTCAGCCTCTGGAGGCGACTCCTGTCAAGTGTGAGGGAAAGATGTCTGCCAGGCAAGTGGACCACCATGGAACGAGGTATCCAGTACCTGAGGGAATTAGCCATGCAGGAGATGGTTTATTATGATCCGGACAATGTGCAGTTGCCCACAGACCCCGATGAAGTCCAATGTACCCAACCCACGTGGCAAAATTTTTTACGGAGCGCACCATCGTCATATGCCAACTCACTGGCGGTAATCGACTGGAAAAGCGAAGAGGCGCCAACAGTGGATGAAGTGGCTGGCCGACTCCGGCAATACGAAGAGGGTCTTTCTTCCTCCCTCGTCTCGACTGTGAAGAAACTGTCCCAGGAGTTTCAACAGTTCAGAGAGGATATGTCTTAACTCCCCACGTGCACAGACCCGTATTTCAGCTGTTAGGAGTAAGTGTTCCTCTGCTCCGGAGAGGGGATATAGAGCATACACACCACAGGGTGTCCTGTGGTTTTAGCTGTGCGACCACGGAGAAGACATGAGGAAATGAGATGGGAAGCCTACCTCGATTTTACAGGCATGAGTACACAAGTTGCAAGGCAAGACAGCCGCAAAAGGGGATTCTCCCAGGAAAAATGCCGCTCCTGTTTCCAGCGGGCAGTCCCCCAGACCAAGTGGAAGGCCTACTCATATGTAGGATCCTCTTGAAGGGACCTCTAAGTCATTTTTGCAGGAAGGGAGTAGCGAATATGATGAGCAGGATTAGAGGGGCCCTGCCTCCAGCCAGGTGGAAGAGAGGGACAACCGGGTTTATTGGACTGTGGATCCGATGGCCTGGCACGTCAGATCCACAAGAGTATAAGGCTCTAGTGGACACTGGTGCACAGTGTACTTTAATGCCATCGAGCCATGAAGGGGCAGAACCCACCTCTATTTCTGGTGTGACAGGGGGATCCCAACAGTTGACTCTGTTGGAGCCTGAAGTGAATCTAATGGGGAATGAGTGGCAAAAGCACCCCACTGTGACTGGCCCAGAGGCTCCGTGCATCCTGGGCGTAGACCACCTCTGGAGAGGGTATTTCAAGGACCCAAAAGGGTACAGATGGGCTTTTGGAATAGCTGCCTTGGAAGCGGAGGAAATTGAACCGTTGTCTGCTCTGCCTGGTCTCTCAGAGAGAGAGAGGGGTTGTGGGGTTGCTCAGGGTTGTAGAACAACAGGTGCCAATAGCTACCGCAGCGGTGCACCGGCGGCAATACCGCACCAACCAAGACTCCCTAATTCCCATCCATAAGCTAATTCGTCACCTGGAGAGTCAGGGAGTGATCAGCAGAACCCGCTCACTCTTTAACAGTCCCATATGGCCAGTGCGGAAGTCCAATGGAGAGTGGAGGCTGACAGTAGACTATTGTGGACTGACGCCACCCATGAGTGCTGCCGTGCCAGACATGCTGGAACTTCAATATGAACTGGAGTCAAAGGCAGCCAAGTGGTATGCCACGACTGAGATAGCTAATGCATTTTTCTCAATCCCTTTGGTGGCAGAGTGCAGGCCACAGTTTGCTTTCACTTGGAGGGGTGTCCAGTACACCTGGAACTGACTGCCCCAGGGGTGGAAACACAGCCCCACCATTTGCCATGGACTGATCCAGGCTGCATTGGAAACAGGGGGGAAGCTCCGGAGCACCTGCAGTACATTGATGGCATCATCGTATGGGGCAACACAGCAGAAGAAGTCTCTGAGAAAGGGAAGAACATAGTCCAAATCCTTCTGAAAGCTGGTTTCACCATAAAATGAAGTAAGGTCAAGGGACCTGCACAGGAGATCCAGTTTTTAGGAATAAAATGGCGAGACGGGCATCGTCAGATCCCAGTGGATGTAATCAACAAAATAGCAGCTATGTCTCCACCTACCAAGAAAAAGGAAACACAGGCTTTCTTAGGCGTTGTGGGTTTCTGGTGAATGCACATTCCAAATTACAGTCTGATTGTAAGCCCTCTCTGTCACGTAACCCAATAGAAGAACGATTTCAAATGGGGCCCTGAGCAATGACAAGCTTTTGAACAAATTAAACAGGAAATAGTTCATGCGGTGACCCTTGGGCCAGTCCGAGCAGGACCAGATGTAAAGAATGTACTGTACACTGCAGCCGGGGAGAATGGCCCTACCTGGAGTCTCTGGCAGAAGGCACCAGGGGAGACTCGAGGCCGACCCCTGAGGTTTTGGAGTCGGGGATACAGAGGATCCGAGGCCCGCTACACTCCAACAGAAAAGGAGATATTGGCAGCATTATGAAGGGGTTTGATCTGCTTCAGAAGTGATTGGTACTGAAGCACAGCTCCTCCTGGCACCCCGACTGCCTGTGCTGGGCTGGATGTTCAAAGAGAGGGTCTCCTCTGCACACCATGCAACTGATGCTATGTGGAGTAAGTGGGTAGCACCGATCACACAGCGGGCTTGAATAGGAAACCCCAATCGTCCAGAAATTCTGGAAGTGATCACGGACTGGCCAGAAGGCAAAGATTTTGGAATGTCGCCAGAGGAGGAGGTGACATGCACTGAAGAAGCCCCAGTGTATAATAAACCGCCAGAAAATGAGAAGCCATATGCCCTGTTCACTGATGGGTCCTGTCACATTGTGGGAAAGCATCGGAGGTGGAAGGCTGCTGTATGGAGTCCTACACGATGAGTTGCAGAAGCTGCAGAAGGAGAAGGTAAATTGAGCCAGTTTGCAGAGGTGGAAGCCATCCAGCTAGCTCTAGACATTGCTGAAAGAGCAAAGTGGCCGATGCTCTACCTCTATACTGACTCATGGATGGTGACAAAATGCCCTGTGGAGGTGGTTACAGCAATGGAAGCAGAGCAACTGTCAGCGCAGAGGCAAACCTGTCTGGGCTGCCGAATTATGGAAAGATATATGGCAATCCTCAGCACAACTACAGGCTGGGCAGAGAATGGATTGAGAGCAGCCCTGAGGAGAAGGACTTGGGGGTGTTGATTGATGAAAAGCTCGACATGAGCCAGCAGTGCGCGCTTGCAGCCCATAAAGCCACCTGTGTCCTGGGCTGCATCAAAAGAAATGTGACCAGCAGGTCAAGGCAGGTGATTCTGCCCCTCTACTCTGCTCTTGTGAGACCCCACCTGGAGTTCTGCGTCCAGCTCTGGGGTCCCCAGTACAAGAGAGACAAGGAGCTGTTGGAGCGAGTCCAGAGGAGGGCCGTGAAGATGATCAGAGGGCTGGAGCACCTCTCCTATGAGGACAGGCTGAGAGAATTGGGATTGTTCAGGCTGGAAAAGAGAAGGCTCCGGGGAGACCTAATTGCGGCCTTCCAGTACCTAAAGGGGGCCTACAGGAAAGATGGTGAGGGACTGTTTATCAGGGAGTGTAGTGACAGGACAAGGGGTAATGGGTTTAAGCTAAAGGAAGGTAGATTTTGATTAGATGTTTAGAAAGAAATTCTTCACTGTGAGGGTGGTGAGGCACTGGAACAGGTTGCCCAGAGAGGTTGTGGATGCCCCATCCCTGGAAGTGTTCAAGGCCAGGCTGGATGAGGCTTTGGGCAACCTGCCCTAGTGGAGGGCCAGGACCCAGGATAGTGTTCTGGGTGGTGGTGTGGGAGGACACGGGATATGTTTCCAGCCATCTGGTGGTTGCTTCCACCCTTGTAAGTACATAGCGCTTGCCTTGGTGGGTTTGTGGGAGTGTGATGTAATCAATCTGCCAAGCCTCCCCATATTTATATTTCAGCCATCGTCCTCCATACCAGACAGGCTTTACCTGCTTGGCTTGCTTGATTGCAGCACATGTTACACATTCACGGATAACATGTGAGATAGTGTCCATGGTCTAGTCCACCCCTCGATCACGAGCCCATCTATATGTTCCCTCTCTTCCTTGATGGCCTGAGGTGTCATGAGCCCGATAAGCTATAAACAATTCACCCTTATGTTGCCAGTCCAGATCTACCTGAGCCATTTCAATATTAGCAGCCTGATTTACTTGATTGTTGTTTTGATGTTCCTCAGTGGCCCGACTCTTGGGTACGTGGGCATCTACATGACGTACTTTTACAACCAGCTTCTCTAGCCGGGCAGTGATATAGAATCATAGAATGGTTTGGGTTGGAAGGGACCTCAAAGATGATCTAGTTCCAACCCCCCTGCCATGGGCAGGGACACCCTCCACTAGGGCAGGTTGCCCAAAGCCTCATCCAGCCTGGCCTTGAACACTTCCAGGGATGGGGCATCCACAACCTCTCTGGGCAACCTGTTCCAGTGCCTCACCACCCTCACAGTGAAGAATTTCTTTCTAAACATCTAATCAAAATCTACCTTCCTTTAGCTTAAACCCATTACCCCTTGTCCTATCACTACACTCCCTGATAAACAGTCCCTCACCATCTTTCCTGTAGGCCCCCTTTAGGTACTGGAAGGCCGCAATTAGGTCTCCCCGGAGCCTTCTCTTTTCCAGCCTGAACAATCCCAATTCTCTCAGCCTGTCCTCATAGGAGAGGTGCTCCAGCCCTCTGATCATCTTCACGGCCCTCCTCTGGACTCGCTCCAACAGCTCCTTGTCTCTCTTGTACTGGGGACCCCAGAGCTGGACGCAGAACTCCAGGTGGGGTCTCACAAGAGCAGAGTAGAGGGGCAGAATCACCTGCCTTGACCTGCTGGTCACATTTCTTTTGATGCAGCCCAGGACACGGGTGGCTTTATGGGCTGCAAGCGCGCACTGCTGGCTCATGTCGAGCTTTTCATCAATCAACACCCCCAAGTCCTTCTCCTCAGGGCTGCTCTCAATCCATTCTCTGCCCAGCCTGTAGTTGTGCTGGGGATTGTGCTGGCCCGCATGCAGGACCTTGCACTTGGCCTTGTTGAACTTCATGTGGTTTGCATGGGTCTACCTCTCAAGCCTGTTAAGGTCCCTCTGGATGGCATCCCTTCCCTCCAGCATGTCGACTGCACCACACAGCTTGGTGTCGTCGGCAAACTTGCTGAGGGTGCACTTGATCCCACTGTCCATGTTGCTGACAAAGATGTTAAACAGTGCCGGTCCCAGTACCGACCCCTGAGGAAAGCCACTTCTTTGCTTTCAAAACCACTATCGCAGCTTTGTCTGAGTTCTGTTTAAAGAACAGAAGTGCAATCTACAGTATTAAACACCCAGCAAATAATAAAATTAATTAACCTACATCCATAGAAATCATCAGCTAAGGAAAAGGAGAAGCTAGACCAAACCATAATAGATTACTTTTTCAAGTCATTGCAGAACTTCACAATGCAAAGAAACATCCAGTGACAACTTAGTTAAGAACCTAGGTCTTCATAAGCAAGCTCTGGTGTTTCTTTTCTAAAGCAGTATATAGCATTACCCAGCTGCCTTCTGTCCTTGCTGCTAGAAATTTTTCATTCAACCACTGAATAAAAAGAAGACAACACGTATCTCTTTCTCAAACTCTCCAGTTCACATCATGATAATTTAGACCAAACCACTTTTCTTGGCAGAGTATGCTAAGCTACAAGGTTTTCCACTGAAGTAGTTAATACGAAAGCTCGTGTTCCCTTTCATCGCCCTTACTGCCACAACAGATGCTAGTAGGGCAATGGCCAAGAGGGGTAGTTACAGAGAGGAATCTCTTGAACTGACAAAACAATAGTACTCAGATTCCAGAAAAACTAGTTTCCAGAGTTTTTAATCTCATTTAATGCCAAGTTCAGTACCTCTTCAAAAAGGGTAGCCCTTTCATATGCATGTACTCCTTTGCTTTAAGATGTCTAATCCCAGGATATCCTGTCAGTCATAAATGTAAGCACTTTGTTACCTGGAGAACTACTGTTAGTAACTGTTCGTGACTCCAAATGTGCAGGCATTAACTAATGTGAATCAGAGAAACCTTTTTTCTTTGAGAAAACAAAGTCATGGATTGAAAATCCCTTTCCTTGGGAAAATATGTTGAGATGAGCTCTCTTTTTGACAGAAGGAACTTTTGCCATTAACTATGGGTGCATCTCTGAAAATATAACTCATAATTGTAAACAACCCTAAACTGTAAAAGCCGTAAGTTAAATACTAGGATTCTGTCGGGGGGGGGGGGGGGAAAGGTCGAGATTATATAGTCCAAATAATGTTCGGCTTTTGATGCCATTGGAAAACATATTTTCTCTTCAGGTGTAACTAGGCAAATTAAGCTTTATTTATAATTTTTCCAGATTTACTCTGAGAATTTTCCCCTAAAAATAAACTCTGAAATGAAATAATTTTTCACAAGTGTTATGTTCTGCTTATGATCATTTCAAAATGAGATAGAGCTTCTTACAACCTCATAAAAGTCTGTCAAAGTCAGTGATGATTAGATTCTGTGTAGAATACATCAACTGACAATGCACTACTCGTGCCTTACTGCTGCTCAAGTTTCTCCTGTTCCCAGGAATCCATCAGTTGCCTTTGGCAACTAGTTCTGTATCCTCTAGATACAGAAAGAACAGTCGCCTCATTTGAGTTGGTTCATCTAGAGCTGCTTAATGTTTGATTTATCCAAAATGGAAAAACTGACAGATGTTTGGTGACCACCGCCAAAACAAACCCAGTTTTTCTTTTCCGTTAGATCAGGCATGGTGATCCAAATCAATGTATGTCTATTCTGTAACTACAGCTAATACTTATTTTTCTTACTAAAAGATTCCTTTTCAGTGCAGGTAATTTGATAACCTACTTTATTCTTATATAGCAAACATCTTTACAGCAGCTTCACTCAAGCATAAAATCAATTAAAATCCTTTCTTTGAATTTGAGTTGAATTCCATTTCTTTTCAAAATGCTGCTTAACATATGTGCCCAATAAGAAACTTTTTCATCTACCAAATAGGAAATTCACCATTTCTAAAGACAGTAACAATGGCAAAAGTAAGAATCTGATCTGAGTGCTTTAACAATTATGTTTTAATGCATGATTGCTTTAGCAAATTTACAGAGACAATGTATCATCTTGGCTAGTGAAAGAAAGGACTGTTTTATACAAATCAAGGAAGAAACAATCCTTATAAAAGAAAGTAGCTAAACAGTACAAAATGAACAATATGATCATGTGAATCAAGGTTTCCTTCTTCCAGATATTTTAGACACAATAAAATGAGTTGTTTCATTTATTTGGATTTAATTTATTCTACTCTGCAAAACGAGATGAAATTGTCTTCTCTTACAGATCTCACTAAGGTATTTCCAAACGTGATTTATGTGAGCCTATTTATGCTGCTGTTGCAATTCCTACATGAAGTAGACTTGACCATTTGTAACAGTGGACCAGCAGCAACGCTAGATAGAAAAACAGTGTTACAATTGGTTGAACCTGTTTGAAATTAAGAATTGCTTTAAACTTGCTTTGGGAAGCTGGAAAAATGCCAATAAACTTCCATGTGCAGGCCCCTGATAAATCTGCAGGGACACAAATTCTGAGCTGGAATCCAGAGTTTGCACAGGAGCACAGACTACAGTTAAATTTAAGACGTGATTCTAATCAGTTTCAACCAGTAATCACTCTCAGGGTAAAAGCGGATAAAAATTCACTTGCGTGTTTTCAGAAATTGCATATTGCTTTATTTGCAAGAACACGATTATCTCAGCTGCAAACTTAGCACTCCCTACTCCCTACTTAAGTCATGTGCTTTAAGTGCATCATGACTACATGTGGTGGCAGGACTAAACCTGGAGTAGTTGTCAGGAAGGCCTTGGATGAAACAGGCTCCGAAGAGTAAACGGAAATATCTTGAGAGAGCTCTGAGAACAGAAACAAGACATTTGTACAGGAGGGAGGTAGGAAAGTCTGCACAGCTGCTTCCTATTGAATGATGTCAGCCTCCAGAGCTGTCAGGCCAGTACATGAAACAAGTCCTAAAATCCACTTAAAACAGCCAGCTGATTTTGATATCAGCATGCTTTTGCTTGACTTGCGGAGTCCTGAGGGAGTCTCATAGTTAAGAGGCACAATTAATTTGATATACAAAGCCTCCTATGCTTTTTTGACACCTGCTTTGTAAAGTGTCTCTCACTAGGGAAAATCCAGCAGAAGCATTTTGTTCATTGTGACTTCCATTTTAACAGTTATTCAGCACTGCCTTGCAGTACACTAAAATGTAGGGTTTTTTTCATTAAAGCCACATAGTCTTCTTTTCAATTCTTCTCCATTCTCTGCACTTACAATGGATGTGTTGGGATAATCATTGACTTTGTGTGGCAGTCCTTTTTATACAGTGCATTACACATATTAGCTATAAATTTTGTCTTGGCTTTCAGCTTTCCTACATAGTTTGTCAGTTCTTTTTCTTTTGTAATGCATCGAGTGTCAGGGTTACTGTCATACACATGTTTGATATGAGCATGAGGACAGGAAAGAAACTGAGGCAAAAGACCCCATTTTTTTTCTTTTAATAGTTCCTCCAGTTTTGTTAGGAATGTGGAAGTATCATCAAGATACTGTTTAACTGAAGAACGCTCTATATTGTGAGAAGCTTCTGATGTTATCTTCACTAGTTGAGCCTCTTCCACATATTTGGGGGTTTTTGTTTTTGTTATTATTTCTTTTTACAGATTCAATTTTGATGCCTTTAGGAATTCTGAAGCCATTATCTTCTAAAATTTCTTTTTGAGATGCACCAAAATTTCTCCCCCAAGGGTAATAAAATTTTGGATTAAGATCTGCTTTAAGGACACTCTTCAATATCTAGGGACAAGAAGTGCTATAAAGATGTTAACATATTGATATCCAGAAGTAAAACCATCTAATCAAAGTGCTGTGGCGATGATCCCAGTTAGAAAATATATACAATCTAAGTCTTTCATTAAGCAATTCTATTTGGAAATTCTTAGGCATTTTGTCTTATACACTCATTAATTAACACAAAGTTATGTAATCATGCATAAATAATGATCTTAAAAAGTTACAGAATTACTTATCTAACTTGTCTTTTGTAGTGTACCAGAATTTTCATGCTTATATAAAGGGATAGACAGAATACCACTGGTCTTTTAGGTTTCAGTGCATTTGAATGAAGCTGTGTTGTGGGCTGCCTTGAAAGTTTCTGGAAAGTGTCCGAGCTTATGCAATCCTTGCTAAAGTCAATGCATCAAACCCCAAAATCTTCCATCCTCATGTAATTCCATAAAGCTCCAGCAAGTTAGTATTTTTTAAAAATAACTTTCTCCAAACATGTGTTTGGGGTTTTTTCTTCAGCAACTTCTTCCCTTTTTTCTTAAAATTTTTACTCAGATATTGAGATGGTTATTCAAATTTGACTTGCCATAAATCATGCTTCTGGTAAGCAAAAAATAATGTCAAACCAATGTAATTTTTATTATTTTATATTACTTCCTGGCTTTTTTTTTAATAGGATCATTTATTTATCTAAACCCATTTTGTATATTCTTTTATTAGTATTGTTGTTGTTATTTTCCTCTTCCTTTGCTGTCCTATTAAACACTCCTTATCCCTAGCCATGAGTTTTACCTTTTTCTTCCAATTCTCTTCCCCATCCCACTGAGGCAGGAAGGAGTGAGTGAGTGAGCAGGCATTTGGTACTTAGTTGCTAGCTGGGGCTAAACCACAACACCTAGGATTATGGATTTTTCTGAACAAGTTTTCATTTCATGAGACTCTTCAGATGGAAGAAGGAAGCACTTTACTCATCTTTATTTTGAAGTGAGAAAAAATCAATTACATCAGAAATTATATTGTCCATTTTTATCTTCTTTCTGATGGGGCAGATTTGGAGTGGGACATTCTGTGCTTTTTATCACGAGGAGTAGCTTGGGTGGAAATAGAGAATTTTAATGAAACTAGTCAATCCTAAACCATCTTTTCTAAAATGTAATACATTTCCACTGAATCAAAAAACTTCATATGTCAGTTTGGGAAGGCTAAAAGACTGAATGGAGAATAATGGAGAGAATCAAGGGCTGAATCTCTATAGTTCACATTGCACAGGTAATTGGAATACTTTTATCTATTTTTTAGTTAAATATGAGAGTACAATCTGAATTTAAGTACCTTGCTGAGATGCCCATTCTAGATCTTTTCTGTAAATATATACCTTTGTATAATACTACAAACAGTGAAGGATGTTTGACAACCTGGAGAAAGTCTCTTTAACAAACAACTGTAGGTCAATTGCATTCAAGCCAACTGTCCTGGGTTTGGCTAGGATAGAGTTAATTTTCACCAGAAGCTGGGATGGGACACAACCAGGACAGGGGACTCAAACTAGCCAAAGGGGGGTATTCCATACCATGTGACATCATGCTCAGTATAAAAGGGGGGCTAGTCGGGTAGTAGTGGTGTGGTTCCAGGATGTGTGGCTCAGGGACGGTCCCGCTTTGGGAAGGGTAGGGTCTGAGCATGTGGTCTGAGTTGCACAATCATTGGGTGAGAAACTGCATTGTGTGTCACCAGTTTTGTATATTCTGTTAAATACTGTTGTTGTTATTTCCCTCTCCCTTTGCTGTCCCAGTCAACTGTCCTTAACCCACAAGATTTTGCTTTTTCCTTCCCATTCTCCCCATCCCATTGGGGGGAGGGGGGGATGAGCGAGCAGCCACGTGGTGCTCAACTGCTGGCTGGGGCTAAACCACGACACCAACAAATGACAGAAAGAGATTGAGAATTAGGTTATGTCTGCATATGTTTAGGTTTGACTAAAGTCAGTGGTAAAACCCCATGACTTTTAAGGAAGTCAGTATTTTACATATAGGTTTTAAGACTAGGAGTGTAACCGTGGGGATAGGGGCCGTGAAACAGAAACTATAGAATCCGGTTGAGATAATTAGTTTGTAACCAAGGTAATAGGTAATGAAACTAACTGACCATGGCAAGGTACAGTGCTGCTATGTTCCATGTACAGTCCCTACCAAACTGAACAATAGGTTTGGAGATATTAATCTTATGAAGTAAGTTGCTATGGACAGGTGCACCTACAACAAGGATACTGCGCACGCCTGCATGAAGAAGGTCATCCAGCGGACACAGGTGCAAGACCACTGACGACCACCAGAGACCCTTGAGGACCACCGACTCAAATCACTGAGCATGCGTGACGGGGAGGAGAATATGGAAATGGATTCCAAGAAATGATTAGCATAGGACTACCCTTTCTGAGAAAAACGATGAATATGTATGTTTTGATCCTATATAACCTGTGTGTTGGTGATCACCTGGCATGCACGTTGGGTGGAGCTATCCCCCGTGCATCCAGCGCTGCAATAAAGAATGCCTGCCTTTTAACACTACATTGGTGTTACGAGGTTTATTCCTGGATTTCGGTGACAGTTTTGGCGACCCAGGTGGGACACTGCTTTTGAACCTCGACGGATCCGTGGGATCGCAGGACCTCCAGCCGGCACCGGGGAATTCTCAGGGAGAACCTCCGATCCCCGGACCGAAGAGCTTTGAGCAAGACCCCTGGGAGAGGTAAAGGCATTCTCATTTAATTGAAGTATGTGAAGGTACCTTAAGTAAGGACCCCGTGGCTCCGGGACAGGCCCGTATCGGGACAGGCCCACGCCAGGACAGGCCCACATTGGGACAGGCCCACGCGAAGAGCACGGGAGGCCTGCTCGTAAGGCGCGGTGAAAGCTGCGCAGAGTTGGGCTGGAGAGACGTCTCAGGTAAAAGTCTCTGCTAGGTGAAAGCCTGTGGAGCAGGGCCCAGAGGGGAGGGGAAGCCTCCAAGGTTGGGATTTCTGGTGGCAGGAGAAATCCCTGGGATTTCCGGTGGCAGGGGAAATCCCTGAGGGAGCTCTAACATGGGTTGGGGTCCCTCTGACTAAGTGCTTGTGATAGTGCACAATCACAACCACTAAGTTGCTGGGAGATGGGTACTTTTCTGAGTAAGAAACCAATCCCATGAAAAACACCACTGGGATGCATTCTGGAGCACTGGAAAGATCTGGGAAGAATTGATCCTTTGACTCGGAAACAATTGATTGAATATTGTAAACATTGGTGGCCACTGTACACTTTGGAGAATGAGGAAAAGTGGCCGGAAAATGGGACATTGGAATATAACACCATTTTGCAATTAATGTTATTTTGTAAGAGGGAAGGTAAATGGAATGAAATGGCATATGTAGATTTGTTTTTCACACTGCGAAATCATCCGGAATGGCAAAGGCAATGTGAATTGGTTTCAGCTAGTTCTGTGGTAATGGCATTAAAGGGGCAGGAACCTGATAAAAATTTGGAAAAGGTTGCTCAGCTTATGATATTGGTAAACGGTGTTTTAAATGTGAGTTTGAAGAAGATGATGTTGAATTATTGGTTGAATATTGGATATTTTGTTGGAAGATACTGAAAAGAAAATGGTATTAAATACGGCCAGAAAACAAGTAGAAGGAGCTCATGCTAATGGGATTATACAAGGGACAGTGGACCAGAATTTTCCATCCACAAATCCTGAGTGGGACCCTAATCAGCCGGGACCCAGAGGGATGCTGACTAGATCTCAGAAGTGGATTTTGTTTGATGATAGATATGCAATGCCAAAAGCAATTAATTGGTCTAAACTTTATGAAGTGAGACAAGAATTAAATGAGTCCCCTTCAGCCTTTATGGAAAGACTGAAGGTGACTGCTAGAAAATACACTAATTTGGACTCAGAGGGGAAAAAAAAAAACCCCACAAAACAAAAAACCAATCCACAAACAAAACCACAAACAAACAAAAAACACCACGGAAGAAGCTATACAATTGGCCTCTATATTTATGGGACAATCAGCCCTACAAAAAACTCCAGAAACTCAAGGGGCTGAGTCCAGAGACTTAGGTAAAATGCTTGAAGTAGCCTGGACTGTGTATAACAACAGAGAAAAAGAAAAAGAAGTCAGACATGCAAAGGAATGGAAAAATTCTGGCAATCTTGACTGAGAATAATAAATGTGTAAAGCGAAACTCAGCCATAAATCAGCAGAGGGTGTTGGTGCGACGGGGCGAAAAGAGAACTGGCCTTTCCTGAAACCATTAAAATTTAAGTTGGGAAAACAGTGGGTTACACATCAATTTTTGTATATGCCCGAATGTCCATTGCCTCTATTAGGGCGAGATTTATTAAGCAAATTAGATGCACAAATAATTTTTAAAGATGGAGAAATCAGATTACTAATACCAGAATCAAAGGCCATAGAGGCGAGAGTATTTATGTTACAGAATTCCTCCAAAGAAGAACAAATTCCAGAAGTGGTGGACAATGCAGTCACTCCCTTGGTATGGGCAAGTGAAGTTCCAGGATGATCCAAACCTGCAGAACCGGTAAAGGTGACTTTAAAACCTGGAGCCAAGCCGGTAGGACAAAAACAGTATCCTATTAAGTGGGAAGCCCGGAAGGGATTAGAAGAATTAATTACAAAATTTCTAGAGTATGGGTTGTTCGTAGAATGTGAGTCAGAATACAATACCCCTATATTACCAGTAAGGAAATCGGGAGGTAAGGAATACCGATTGGTTCAGGACCTGAGGGCCATAAATCAAATAATTCAAGATATACACCCAGTAGTGGCCAATCCATACACTTTACTGACATCTTTGAAGGAGGAACATAAATGGTTTACTGTACTGGATGTAAAGGATGCCTTCTTTTGCATACCTCTGGATACAAAAAGTCAAAGCATATTTGCTTTTGAATGGGAAAGTCCGGCTACAGGACGAAAAACGCAACTAACATGGACTGTACTTCCGCAAGGATTTAAGAATAGCCCCACAATATTTGGAAATCAATTGGCAAAAGAGTTAGAAATGTGGAAGAAACAGAATCAAGGAGAAGGTATATTATTACAGTATGTGGATGACATTCTGATAGCAGCAGAAAGCAAAGAAACATGTTTTGAAATGACCATCAGTTTACTGAATTTCCTGGGCCAAGGAGGATACAGAGTTTCCAGAAACAAAGCCCAGATAGGGAAAGAAGCAGTGATTTATTTGGGATTTGAGATATCTCAAGGACAGAGACAATTGGGAAATGAAAGAAAAGAAGCCATTTGTCAGATCCCTGAACCTAACAGCCCAAAGGAATTGAGAGCCTTTCTGGGAATGATTGGGTGGTGTCGACTCTGGATTTTAAATTATGGACTGTATGTGAAACCCCTATATGAAGCCTTAAAGGAATCCAAAGACCGATATTTGATTTGGACACCTGAATGCCACAAATCATTTAAAGAACTCAAAAAGGCATTGATGACGGCCCCCGCAGTGGGTTTACCTGACTTAACCAAACCTTTTGAGCTGTTTGTGCACAAAAGGCAACATCTGGCCCTTGGAGTGCTGGCACAACGGCTGGGATCCTGGAAGCGACCGGTGGGGTACTTCTCTAAACAACTTGACAGTTTGAGTAAAGGATGGCCGGGATGTTTGCGTGCCGTGGCAGTGACAGTGCTGCTGATTCAGGAAGCCCGAAAATTAACCATGGGCCAAAAGATAGTGGTATATGTACCACACATGGTTATAACTGTCTTGGAACAAAAGGGGGGTCACTGGCTATCCCCTAGCAGAATGTTGAAATACCAGGTTGTCCTATTGGAACAAGATGATGTGGAATTAAAAGCCACAGCAATTGTAAATCCAGCAATGTTCCTGACAACAGAAAATCCTACTGAGAAATTGGAACAAGATTGCCTGCTAACCATTGAACAAGTTTATTCCAGCAGACCGGACCTGAAGGACGAACCTTTGAAGGATCCTGATCTGGAACTGTTTACAGATGGAAGCAGCTTTGTGCAAGAGGGAAGGCGAATAGCCGGATATGCTGTTGTTATCACCGACAAGGTTTTGGAGTCAGGGACACTACCTGCAAATACATCAGCGCAAAAAGCAGAATTGGTGGTGCTGAAGCAGGCTTTATGGGTGGCAGAAGGGAAAAGGGTAAACATTTGGATGGATTCTAAATATGCATTTGGTGTGATCCACGCTCATGAAGCCATCTGGAAAGAAAGAGGACTGTTATCAGCCCAAGGATCACCGATAAGGCATAAGGAGGAAGTTCTTCAACTCCTACAAGATGTGCAGAAACTAAAGGAAGTGGCTGTAATGCATTGCAAGGCTCATCAATTTGCTCAGACGGTAATCGATTGGCAGATAAAGCTGCAAAAGAGGCTGCAGGACAAGGTATCCTTGCACTAGTACCAGTAAAACAGATGAAAATTCCAAATTTAAAAGCAAGATACAGCAAACGAGATGAACAATTGGCAGAGCACTTAAAAGCATCTCAGAATATGGAAGGATGGTGGGTAACACCAAAAAATCAGGTAATAGTAACTCCACAAGTTATGTTAGAACTTCCAAAAGAGAAACATGAGCAGACACACTGGGGTGTAGATGCTACGGTTACAAGTTTAAGAACATCTGTAATGTGTCTAGGATAGGAAAATATGAGTGGAAGTATTGAAAAGTGATTATTTCAAAACTTCCAAAGGGGGGAAATGTAACCATGGGGATAGGGGCCGTGAAACAGAAACTATAGAATCAGGTTGAGATAATTAGTTTGTAACCAAGGTAATAGGTAATGAAGCTAACTGACCATGGCAAGGTACAGTGCTGCTATGTTCCATGTACAGTCCCTACCAAACTGAACAATAGGTTTGGAGATATTAATCTTATGAAGTAAGTTGCTATGGACAGGTGCACCTACAACAAGGATACTGCGCACGCCTGCATGAAGAAGGTCATCCAGCGGACACAGGTGCAAGACCACTGACGACCACCAGAGACCCTTGAGGACCACCAACTCAAATCACTGAGCATGCGTGATGGGGAGGAGAATATGGAAATGGATTCCAAGAAATGATTAGCATAGGACTACCCTTTCTGAGAAAAACGATGAATATGTATGTTTTGATCCTATATAACCTGTGTGTTGGTGATCACCTGGCATGCACGTTGGGTGGAGCTATCCCCCGTGCATCCAGCGCTGCAATAAAGAATGCCTGCCTTTTAACACTACATTGGTGTTACGAGGTTTATTCCCGGATTTTGGTGACAGGAGGAACCAATAAAATATTTTCTGGCCTATTCTATAATGCAGATTGTAAAATTTCACTCTGTAGTATTTGCACTGTATCTGTGTTCTGGTTACTCTTACAAGTATAATTGGTTGAAACTTGCAAAGTAATTTAGCTGTTGCACAAGAATGAATAACATGATCTCTGGCTGAGTTGTGTGGGCTCTACAAGGAGACAGTACAGGAATAAAAAGTTGTAAAGGCATATTTTTGTCTTTTAAGTAAATAAATCTGACTCTGAATAAACATAGCACTCAAATGTGTTGAGTAGGAAGGTGCAACTTTTATGTAATCACTTTTGGAATAGAACTTGGAGTATTCCAAATAGTTACCCAGGTTTTAGCTGAATGAGTACAATCTGACTTTAAGTACCTTTCTGAGATGTCTATTTTAAATGTTTTCTGTAAAATACTTTCACCTTTCCCACTTGACCTTTCAATTTAAACCTGAGTGCTCTCCTGATTTCTCCTTGTTCTTATTGCAGCAGTTTAAATTTTACTGTCACCTTCTGAGTGTTTCACTACCTCAGTGCTTTCAGCTCTTACTAGGCATTTCCTATAGGACTATCTCCTGATTCTAATGTGAAGTGTATATCTTTCTTTTTTGTTTATCACCTTATTTGGCTTGCTGTCCATTTTTTGTTTGCCCACTGGAAATGCATGTTGTCTTTCAAACAACATGTAACTCATGTTACACAGAAGAACAAACTGTTAATTGAGATTGAGAGCATTGTGTTCTTAAAGTACTCTTTGCACTTGCCTTCACTACTCTTTGTATGCTGTAGATCAGAAGTTAAAATCTGAGTGTACCACTACATGCAGATTCTTCTTCTATCCCATTAAATTTGAGAGGCAGCAAAATTTACCTTTTGTTTACCTTTGGGCATTTACTTTGTTCAAGCATACAACTTTCAGTAAAGTATTATATTCCACTTCTGAATCTGCTTGTCTAACTCATTTCTCTACACATGGTTGACTTCACCTGTTTTCTATTAACTACAGCCTTAACTGATTTTACATGGTCTAATCTGCATAAACTGTTAATGGAGTTGCAGCTTGCCCCTCACAAAATTCAACATAAAACATCTGTCTGCAACTTCTAGTCTGCTTTGAGGCTCTCACATGGACCCCAATCAGTTTTATTAACTATTTTCCTACTCCTAAATTTGCTAACACATGCAGTAATACCTTGGTGAATTTTCTTTAAAGTTTTCTGAAAATGCAACTCAAGGAATTGAAAGATCCTTTGTTATGTAGTCAGTGAGTGTCAGCACAGAAACCATTTTTAACACCTCCTACTTTTACTATAAACAGTCCAAATCTTTCTTGTACCACATATCAGGATTTTTTTTTTTAAATCGAAAAAATTAGTTAGTGGCTTAGACATAACAAAAATGTTAACATTTTCCAAAAATTTGTTTTCCAGAAAATTCTCCCAAAGTTTTTGGTTTGGGTTTTTGGCATGAAAATTGAAAGACATACAGTGAATTTGTTTTTAACCAATGTCTCATGTGCAGGATAACAGTGCCAGTGGAAAGGAAAGGAAAATGATAGAATATTGCAATCAATACACAGTGGTTTATTTTACAGCAAATTCTGTATTGTATCTAGTGTAGCTTTCCTGAAAAAGCCACCAAAAACTCATCCACCCATCCACCCACACCCCCCTTGTCTTATATCAACCATCGAAGTGTAGCAGCTGCCTTGCTCAGAGTTGCACTATCTTTCATTGTTAGTAAAGTTTCCCAATGTGAGTTGACATCTCTAGATGCTTTAAAGCTTCTGCTTCAGCACTCAGGTGGTGCTAAACACCCAGACGAGGACAGAGTGGTGATGCTGAGGCAGAGAGGGATAGTGCAGACATGGAAGCAGGGAAGCGTAGGATAAAGAACTGAGGAAACATAGCAGTGCAAAGTGGGAGTGAATAAGGTTAATTAGTGTTTTGTGTGAGATGAGTGGCAGTAACAGGAACATGGGCCTGGATTTCTGATTTGGAGGTGTAAGGATACGTGATGAAAGGGTTTGGGATTGATGGGATGGGAGATGTAGGATCACCCTATGTTTTCAGTTAAATTTCTGCTTCTCCCCTCTCAAAGAGACATAAAATCAGGGATCATCTGTAAGATCACCTTATGGTCAGCACTATGTATTCTTTGTAGTATGGTGGTGTACATTTCTCAGGAATGCTCTAATCACTCCAAAATAGCATATATATGGGACATTTCTAGAGGCGTGCAGTAAAAATGATGGGAAATTGAGAAGCATAGGCTGAATATTTCTGTAAGAAGCAGTTAACCTGCTGGACTCGCTTGACTTAGAAGAGGGAATCACAGAAGGCGTTTTGAAAGCTACAGTATTTAATACAATAAGAAGGAGGATTTGGGAGGATTCTTGTTTTCATGATAAAATTTCAGTAGTAGAGCTAAATGATTTAATTCACTAGTATTTGTGAGTCTCCCTATCCCAGCATATATGGTATACCAAGAATATTTGGTACAAGAACATAATGCAGGATTGAGACCAGTTATGAAAGACATATTGGTGTTGAGGGGGGAGAAATAGCTAAAACTGTACTGTTGTGGTTTAACCGTTGTAGGCAGATGTGTTGGGTTTGCATGGCAAGGTTTTGGTAGCAGGGG
Organism: Grus americana; assembly: GCF_028858705.1. Taxonomy (NCBI): domain Eukaryota; kingdom Metazoa; phylum Chordata; class Aves; order Gruiformes; family Gruidae; genus Grus; species Grus americana. The sequence continues at coordinate 85,829,123 of NC_072852.1, forward strand.
GGTCTACAGGGGTGGCTTCTGTGAGAAGCTGCTAGAAGCTTCCCCTGTGCCTGATAGAGCCAACGCCAGCCAGCTCTAAGACGGACCCACCACTGGCCAAGGCCAAGCCAAGCAGCGCCCCTGTGATAACATATTTAAGAAGAAGAAAAACAGTTAGAGAGAGCTTTTGCAGCCGGACAGAGGAGTGAGAAGATGTAAGAAACTCTGCAGACACCAAGGTCAGTGCAGAAGGAGGGGGAGGAGGTGCTCCAGGTGCTGGAGCAGAGATCCCGTGGTGAAGACCATGGTGAAGCAGGCTGTCCCCCTGCAGCCCATGGAGGAAGGATGAGGGAGTGTAGAGATTCCACCTGCAGCCCGTGGAGGACCCCACGCCGGAGCAGGTGGAGGCACCTGAAGGAGGCTGTGGCCCATGGGAAGCCTGCACTGGAGCAAGCTCCTGGCAGGACCTGTGGAACCGTGGAGAGAGGAACCCACGCCAGGGCAGGTTTGCTGGCAGGACTTGTGACCCCGTGGGGGACCCCACGCTGGAGCAGTTTGCTCCTGAAGGTCTGCACCCCGTGGAAGAGACCACGCTGGAGCAGTTCGTGAAGGACTGCAGCCCGTGGGAGAGACTCACGTTGGAGAAGTTCGTGAAGGACTGTCTCCCGTGAGAGGGACTCCATGCTGGAGCAAGGGAACGATGAGAGGAGTCCTCCCCCTGAGGATGAAGAAGCGGCAGAAACACCGTGTGATGAACTGACCGTAACCCCCATTCCCCGTCCCCCTGTGCTGCTGAGGGGAGGCGGAGGTTGAAGCCGGGAGTGAAGTTGAGCCCGGGAAGATGGGAGGGGTGGGGGGAGGTGTTTTAAGATTTGATTTTATTTCTCATTCCTCTACTCTGTTTTGCTTAGTAATAAATTAGATGAATTTCCTCTCTAAGTTCAGCCTGTTTTGCTCGTGATGATAATTAGTGAGTGATCTCTCCCTGTCCTTATCTTGACCCATAAGCTTTTCGTTATACCTTTTCTCCCCTGTCTAGTGAATGAGGGGAGAGATAGAGCAGCTCTGGTGGGCACCTGGCCCCCAGCCAGGGTCAACCCACCACAGCAGATAAGCACCACACAGCCACTTGGTCACTCCCCTGCAGTGGGATGGGGGAGACAACTAGAAGGATAAAAATGTGAAAACTCATGGGTTCAGATAAAGACAATTTAATAGGTTAAACAAAAGCTGCATGCACAAGCAAAGCAAAAATAAGGAATTAATTCATTACTTCCCATCAACAAGCAGACGTTTTGCCATTTCCAGGAAAGGAGGGCTCCATCATGCGTAACGGTTACTTGGGAATACTTGCCATCATTTCAAACGTCCCCGCTCTTCCTCCTTTCCCTCAGCTTTTATTGCTGAGCATGACGTGATACGACATGGAACATCCGTTTGGTCAGTTGAGGTCAGCTGTCCCGGCTGTGTCTTCTCCCATCTTCTTGCACACCCCCAGCCTACTCATTGGCAGGGCCATGTGAGAAACAGAAAAGGTCTTCACGCTGTGTAAGCACTGCTCAGCAATAACAAAAACAGTATACTATTGACACTGTATTTGGTCACAAATCCAAAGCATAGCATCATATGAGCTACTGTGAAGAAAATGAACTCTGTCTCAGCCAAAACCAGTACAATGAGTAGCTATAATTCTTTTAGTCCTATTAGTTGTTCAGGGAGCATCTGAAAATAATAAATATTCATAAAAATCGTGGACTTTTGTTCTGGCAGTTCCTCAAGAGTGAAATTCTACTCCCATGCAGAAAGGAAACTGAGATGATCAGATTTTGCATTTCTAGCAGAATGAAATGCTAACTGTTGAACAAACCTAGTCTACTGCTTGGATATCAAAGGAAACTACTATATTGTACCTCAGAGCCCTTTGGATCATGCTGTCTTTAGATACATTGTCTAGCTGCATATGGTTCATTTTATTTAGAATACAGAAATAAAAGGCATTCATTTAAATGCAAATTTGCTGGTATGTCCTATGGAATTTCCTCTCACTGAACAGTGTTGTGGCATACATTTACTGTGACTGGAAAAATACTTACACTCATGTATGACTATCCCTATTTTCCTACAGTGAAGTGCAAGAGCTGTTAACCATCATGGTTCAGGACAGTTACCAACTGCCAAGAAGAAATCTTACTTTATAACCCGTTTACATACTGATGTATAAGTAGGGGATATCTGTCCAGCTTAATGCTTAAATTAAAACCAAAACACTAGACTATTAGCTTTTTGCAGAATGAAACATTCATGTTTTCTACATTTTTCTTGACTGATGCAAAGGTTTCCAAAAGATTATAACCAAACTTAATATTTCATGACACATAATTTGCATCTTTTCAATATCTCACCTTCAAGCAGCTGTCAAATCTCTCGTTGCTTGCAAGCAATGTCATGACTCTGATTGCTATAACAAATACTAATAAGATGACACTGAGTCATTTGTTTCTCTGTTTATGTGGTGTTAGGACTGCAGAATGAATCCCAGAACCTCAGGTTATTGTGACATTTATACTTTCAAAGCTGATATTAATGTGTCTGGGATTTTTGTTTAGTCAGTTTGGTCTGTATTGGATTTGGGGGGGGGTGGTGTTTGTTGTTTTTGTTGTTTTTTTTTAATTTTTCCTTTGAAAGAGAAATTGGGATGAACCAGCTAACAGCTTTGGGACAGCTATGCTCAATATCATGTGTGATATTGGTTCTACCTTCATTTTTCTCTGTATTCAAAAAAAAAAGAAGAATATAAGGGGATCAAGCCAACTTAATCATAAGTGTGTCTAGTATGTGGTGGCCTGTGTTCTAACCTTGCATTCACTCTTACTATGAAGAGTTTATTTTGCTTATTTATTTAGTGTGATTTAGTTTCAATCCCATGAGAGTCCTTAATTCTTGAACAAATTAAACACTTAGTCCTGCAGTTAAATCTAAACGTATCACTTTAGTCAAAGCTACACTAGGCCTTGAAGTTCAGCATATGTTTAAGAACTTTGCAGAATAATAGCCCTTAATTGTGGAAGAAATAATGCTTTGGAAAATGCTGTTCAGAAGTACATTATTTCATCCCCTTCCCTTTATATCATATTTCAAGTATATATTCAATTTGCTGTCCACAAAACCTTTTAGGTATCATTTGGTATTGTTGTTATCCTGGTTTCTTTGTCCATGGAGTATTTGTAAGGTACAATGCTATTTAGAAAATGCCCCAGCCCTGCTCTGAGAATTCAAGAATATAGAATGCAATAAATCATACCCTAATTAAAATTCAAGCTCTTAAAATTAGCTAGATGTCTCCAAGTTGGGTTGTGTTCCCCAGTTTTCTCTCTTTCTGCTTTTTCTTCTCTACTTTTTTTTAACCTGTGAAGTCCTGTTGTCATTTGATTTTGCAAGCCACATCCTGGGGGATTTTTGATGTGAAAGCTCTAAATTCCCTTTTCCTAATTAATGGCAAGTGTAATAAATAAAGCAGAGCTTGGCTCCAAACCTATGCTACCCCATTAGAGATGTTTCCTTGTAACATTCCTCAGTTTGGACTGAAAATACCATAGGCACTGTAGTAACTTGCTAGGTTCTCCTTCTCCATGCTAAGTATAAAAAGAGCTCTTTCCTCTGCCAGAAGGTGTGCCTTTGGACTCTCTTCTAGTCTATCATGTTTAAAATAATCAGTGAGGGAGTGGCACATTCTTTATAAAACACTCACTGTATTAGTACCTGAGCAAGCTATGCTTTACATCAGTGTACCTGTTTATACTTATTAATTATTCTAAAATATTATTTAGGAAGGTCAGATGAGGTTAGTGCACATTGTTCCCAGGGAAGAGAAAGCCCATGCTCTGAGGAATTTACAATCAAAATAGATAAACCAGAGTGGGGAACAGAAGAATTCTTTTTTAGCATATAAACACAAAGGCATATGTAGAATCCACATACAAGGTCCACATCTCTAGCTCATTTTCCTATTTTGTAGAGCACACCATGTGTCACACTGTGTCAATCTATGGCAATGTTGTCATTGCTCTGAACACAAGATCATGTATTAACCAAGATATAGACTTCACCATTATTTTACAGACACCTGATTGCTTAATTAAGTGCCAATGGTGTGGTTGTAATTAACTATTTTGTGTCAGGACAAAACAGATCAAAGTCGAGTGCTTTTGTCACCGAAATTCGGGAATAAGAGAAAACTCCTTAACACCAATTTAGCATTAAGAAGCAGGCATTTCCTTTTATTGCATCGCTGGGTATCAGGAGGATAGTTTCTCTAATCAGGCACACCTTACGCTGGTTCTCTTGTCATATTTATACACAAATATTACAAAGATTACAAAGTGGTACACTCCCTATTACAATAATTGGTTCATATTTCTTCGCCTAATATGCAAATTAGAATGCATGCTCAGTTCCTTTCTCCACCTCTGTCTCTTGAGTAGGTGGTATAATTTGGGTAGGGGGCTTATGTGTCGGTGGTCGAGGGGACCCTAGCCCAAGTTACCTTTCCCCTAGTTTCTCAATACTTTGGTCCTGGTAATTGTTTGCTATATGCCTCAGGAAGATAAGGATGCTCCTGGAGGCAATTAGTGTCCTCCTTTTCTGAAAAGTACGTACATAAGGACCTTGAAGTGTCTTGTAGCTCCTCCTTTTTATCATGATGTGTAACAGGTGATTATTCTAAGAATCATTAGCCTTCTACCTAAAATAACAATGAATAGTTTCTTATCACATGCAATACAAGTAGGCCTTTGTTGCAGGCCTTTTTGGCTACGCTTTTGCAGCATGGATGATTTCAATACACTGATCTTGTGATTGAAGTTTGTAGATCAAAGTCTTTTCACTTAATAAGAATAGTAAAAACTGGGGACAGATCCAGTTTGATTTCAAAATGCAGCAGGATCAAAAATTCAAGAGGTAGGATTGGTGTCCATGTTTGCTGTAAATGTTCTGTTTCAAGGAAGGGAAAAATTCTTGCAAAAACTGGTATTTTGACAGTTGATTAACCTACAGAGGCAAGAAAATCCAATGAGAATTCTATAATTTAACAAAAAAATATAATTCACCACTACGGAGTCTTTGAATTGCTGAAGCATATATCGGTTCTTGAAAACCAGCTTGAAAGTGAAGCCTCTTCTGTAATAAAACATGCAGATCTGTCTATGGTAAATTCTGACAGCCCTGCAAGGCACCACTTTGCATTTTTTAGCTGTTACCAGCCTACGAAAATGCAGTCTTGGGCTATGAGCTAGAACCCTACTGTCAAAGGTAGAATACCTCCTTTGCTCATTTGACTTTGGATGAAGTACAGCACCTGGTTCCATGTCTTGGAAGGCTGGGTCCTAAAGGTCTTGTCTATCTTTCTTAAGAATTTAAAACATATGTAATTATGGAAATGATTTCAGGAAACTTCATTCAGCCATGAGCTGATGTCGTGGTTTAGGCCCAGCCGGTAGCTGGGTGCCACGCGGCCGCTCACTCACCCCTCCCCCAGCGGGATGGAAGAGGAGAAGTCTAACAAAAGGCTTGGGTCGAGATAAGGACAGGGGGAGATCACTCGCTAATTACCGTCAGGAGCAAAACAGACTGAATGTAGAGAGGAGATTCATCTAATTTATTACTAGGCAAAACAGAGTAGAGCAATGAGAAAATACAATCAAGTCTTAAAACACCTCCCCCCACCCCTCCCATCTTCTCGGGCTCAACTTCACTCCCGGCTTCAACCTCCTCCCCCCTCAGCGGCACAAGGGGGCAGGGAATGGGGGTTACGGTCAGTTCAGCACACATTGTCTCTGCCACTTCTTTGTCCTCAGGGGGAGGACTCCTCTCAACATTCCCCTGCTCCAACATGGAGTCTCTCCCACGGGCTACAGTCCTTCACGAACTTCTCCAGCGTAGTCTTTCCCACAGGGTGCAGACCTTCAGGAGCAGACTGCTCCAGCGTGGGGTCTCTCCCACAGGGTGCAGACCTTCAGGAGCAGACTGCTCCAGCGTTGGGTCCCTCCCACAGGGTCACACGTCCTGCCAGCAAACCTGCCCTGGCGTGGGCTCCCCTCTTCACGGGTCTACCGGTCCGGCCCGGACTTGCTCCAGCGTGGGCTTCCCACGGGCCACAGCCTCCTTCAGGTGCCTCCACCTGCTCCAGCGTGGGGTCCTCCACGGGCTGCAGGTAGAATCTCTACACCCCCTCATCCTTCCTCCATGGGCTGCAGGGGACAGCCTGCCTCACCATGGTTTTCACCACGGGCTGCAGGGGGATCTTTGCTCTGGTGTCTGGAGCACCTCCTCCCCCTCCTTCCTCACTGACCTTAGTGTCTGCAGAGTTTCTTACATCTTCTCACTCCTCTCTCTGGTTGCAAAAACTTCCTTTAACTCCTTTGTTTTCCTTCTTAAATATGTTATCACAGAGGCGCTGATTGGCTTGGCCTTGGCCAGGGGCGGATCCATCTTGGAGCCGGCTGGCATTGGCTCTATCAGACACAGGGGAAGCTTCTAGCAACTTCTCACAGAAGCCACCCCTGTAGCCCCTCCCGCTACCAAAACCTTGCCACACAAAACCCAACACAGCTGAAGAACTCATGATAAAAAAAGGGTGTGGAGAAACTTGAAAAGGGTCCACGACAGAAGGCTGCCACAATGGTGCAGGGCCTAAAGCACCTGATCTACAAAGGGGAGTTGAAGGAGCTGATGTTTAGCCTGGCAAAGAGAAGACAAAAAAAAGCCAGTATGTAGCAACCCATAAAAGCCATAAGAACCAGGATTAATGAAGATGATGACACCAGATTACGTTTCTCAATAGCTGCAGACAACACGAGGCAACAGCCAAAAAAGCTGTGGCTGACAAGATGAAACAATCCAAATTCCTTCGATCTTTTCTTTTAGGATAGGTTTTCTCAAATTCTTGGTCACTTTTATAGTTTATCTTTAAATTTTCTACAGTTGATTTACCATTTTTTGAAGTCCGAGGACAAAAAAATGGTCATGCCAAGGCTGCAGTCTCAGTAGAGCCTCATCAGGTGAAAATTGAATTCCCATGTTTTCCTTATAATCCAGATGGTACTGCATTCTGGAATGATTTTGCCTTTTTTTGTAAGAGTCAAATTAAGGACTGGAGTTTAGTTTGTAAACCATTGCATTGTAACTGGCTATTTCCCACTTAGTTTTTACATTTGTTTTTTTTCTTCTGAGCTGCAAACTTGTTCTTGTCTTTTGTGGAATTGCATTTTCTTGATACCAGAGTACAATTTTGCAACATCATTTTGAATTCAGAGTCTATTCTCTAAAATGTGCGTATCCACTTCCTAAAAGGGAAACTCTGCCAGTGTATTTTGTATTTGAAAATAAAATGTTAAATAAAATTGGACCCAATACAGACTAATGCAGTATACCTTTAGATTGACAACAGATCACTGGTACAATATTCTTCGAGTCTGATTGTTTTCAGTTTCCCTGTTATCAAGAAAGTATAATCTACTTTCAAAATAAGCTGAAAATTTGTATAAACTTCTAAGAAATGTGCATGAGGATGTGCTTGTGTGAATACACAAGAGAGTTAGATATACCATTACTATGTCTCGTGAATCCATCCTTCTGTCTACTTAAAGGAATTTACATTTCTGTAGAGGGAAAATTTACATGATTCATATATTTTAAAATGGCTGTGTGTAGGCAAAGAGTAGTAGAGTCAACTGTGAAATACACAAAAATAAAAATTGTAAATGCAATTACTTGTTTCCTATTTAGTTTTATTTATTCTGTGCAGTATTTCTGATTTCAGAAAAGGATGTGAATTTTATGGGGAACATTCTGCAAATGTAGCACCTGGAAGTCAATCCTTCTAGGAAGGTATTTGACCCTTCATATGTTAACAAGTAATTTTATAGGCAAAGCTCAAAACCATGCTCATATATTTTACACATATGCATCATGCACACAGCTGTCCATGTATTTATTAGCACACACAGTTTGAAAAGGTAATGTAAGTGCTTATGGTTCTGAACACTGCCATTTTGGTCTTCATTACCCTTTCACAGTATGATACAGTGGGGTATTTCTATTCTGTTAGATGTTTTGTATTGTCAGGTCTCCTTTTTGGAACTCCAGTCATTGTAAGTCTTTTCTGTTTCACTGTAAGGTCGCAGCCTACTTTGAATAGTATTTTATTACTTTAAAGACTGCTCCTTTATTCTAATATGCTTAGTCAAAACTATCAAGTATGCACCATCAAGTATGGCTGATGTGGCTATTGCTGCTTCTTGAAAGATAATATTGTGAAAACAACTAATGTGGTACTACTAGTTCAACTAGTAGTAGTTGAACTGTGTTAAACTTACTGCTCAGATTCTCATTGATACTTCTGCTGATTTTAACGGGATCTTGTGTGGTAAGAATAACTGGCAGCTATACTGCAATATACATCAATAAGCATAATTTGATCATGCATATGCATAATACCAGAAAAGAAAACAGATTATGTGGAACTTCTCCACTAGATGTCTTTGTCAGCATTATGAAAATGTATTTTTATTCTTAAGACATTGATAAAGACCATTGCTATCATCTGCCCTTGCTCTTACCCTTTTTTTAAAGCTGATTCATATTTTCTGTATTAATATGTAAGAGAGAGAGATTATCTAGTAGACAAAGCTTTTCTCACATTTTGATAATTTACATTTCCTCTCCCTTTTCCAATTGTGTAACATCTTTGTTGCTATTACAACGATGGGGACTTGGAGGAAGTATAGCGAGAAAACAATGAAAATCCTGATTTTTATTTCCTCAGGCCAGAATAAATCTTAAATTGTCCACTAAAATATCAAGATTATCCTGAATATAGATGGGTAGAATCTGGTGTCTTTTTTAATTTAATGCTCTTTGCTGTGATACATAATTTGCTCTTTTGACAGGAAAAAAATCATAGGAAAAAGAACTTAGATGCACATGTAAATAAGAATGAGGAAGTAGAAACAGCATCATATTATTTTCTTCTGTTTCTCAGGAATCTTCCTTGGCTGACGTGACCTTTCCATTTCAGGAATGAACTGAAGAAAAAAAATATTCCCATACTTATCTAGTACATTTTGAATACTGAGAAGCTGTATTTCATTTTCTCCAAATGAAGAAATTGGATTGTAAGGGTAAACAGTCTTTAATCCTTAACTTATATATCACTATTCAGCTTTGCTAGGTGCTCTAGCTGCTGTAAAAATGAACTTACTCAGCTCTAAAATTTTGTGTTAGAAGGACTGTTCTAGAAAAAGCAGGAGAGCTCTCTGTTTGAAGCAGGGAAATTTTTTTCCATTGAAAGACAAACACATTCATGGGAAACCTCTGAGCCCAGGTAAGTTTTATTAGAAGAAAGGAAAAAAGACTCAAAGTTGCATTATTCACATGACCTAGGGTATCAACCAGGATCTAGAGTTTCTTATTTTAGAGGTGTTTTCTATTTTAATAACATTTTTTTCTGGTTATTCTATGTAGTAATAAATTGATGCTACTAGAATCTAACACAGATCTCTTCAGTGAAACAGCTACTTCATCTGACTCAGCGAGGAGGAGCGGAAAGGATTGGAAGAAACTGCTGTTGCTTCCTGTGTTCTAGACATATATTATATAGAGCATTATGATGGTTGGTAGAACTGTCATTCAGAGGGACCTCAGCAAACTGGAGAAATGACACAAGCCTCATTAAGGCATATGCAAAGTCCTCCATCTGTGACTGAAGGATCCCGTGCGGCAATACACGCTGGGAGCTAACAGGATAGAATGCAACTTTGCAAAAAATGACCTGGTGACCTTGGGGATTCTGCAATTTGCTCTTGTGTAGAAGGTGACCAAGGACATACTGGGGCTGCATTGGCAATAATTTAGCCAGCAAGTCAAGGGAAGTGTTTTTTCCTCTCTATTCCACAGTTGTGTGACCGCATCTGGAGTACTGTGTTCACTTTGGAGCTCCACATTGCAAGAGTCATTCACATACTGGAGCAAGTCCAATGGTGGGCCATTGAGATGGTCAGGGCACTGAAGCTTCTGGCATACAGAGAGAGGCGAAGATAGATAGATTTTTTCAGTCTTAAGATGAGAAGGCTCAGGGGACATATTATTGCACTTATGCACCTAATAGGGGGGGTATAGAAAAGTTGGAAGAAGACTTTTCTTACAAGCCCATGAGACATTTGCTGGAACATGAGAAATTCTGATTAGATGGCAGGAAATCTTTTCCACTGTTAGGATAGTCAAATACTGGAAGATGTTGCCCCCAAACATTGTGGAATTCCTGGAGATTCCAAGAATTTGTGTGGATAAGGACCTGAGCAAGCCGATTTAACTTCATAATGGGATCTAACTTTGCTTTGAAGAGGAGTTCATAACAGCTGTCCTTAGAATCATAGAATGGTTTGGTTTGTAAGGGACCGTCAAAGATCATGTAGTCCAACCATCCTGGGCAGGGACATCTTTCACTAGATCAGGTGTTCAAAGTCCCATCCAACCTGATTTTGAATGCTTCCAACAATGGGGCATCCACAACTTCTCTTCATCAGTCTTCACAGATGTGTTCCAATTTACATTATTGTCTGATTCTGTTTCTACATAATATTCTGATTAGTGTGTGGAAGGCCTCCGTAGCATGCAGAAGTTCCCAGGCTCCTCCCTCTACCTGCCTGCCCCACTCTCTGCCTCTGCAGAGTGAGGGCCCACTTAAGTCTACTGTAGTAGGTCAAGAAACCACATTATTATTGTGTGTCAGGGTTCTCAGTGCCCTGACCAGCTTGTCAATTTCTCTGTAATCTTGACAGTATTTTCCTCACCATCTGTTAGCTCAGACCATCTTCAGCCATGAGCTGAGCACCATGGATCCTAGTCCTCAGGCTGGACAGGAGACTAGGGCTATCCCACTAGGGCTAGAATGACCTCCAAAATCTGCAGGAGGCTGTGGCCTTTAAGCAGGTTGCAGCCCTATAGACTTTTTTAATAACACCTTCAGCCACAGTGACCACAGCCCCCACCATAACTCCCCAAACCCTTCACTAGGATGAAGGCATGGGGACGTATTTGTCAGATATGGCTAATCTTTGCCACTTCTTTGGGGACTACCTGACAGATGTTAGTCACTCAACAGTAATAATCTCTTCACTGTCTGGGGTAGCCCAGGTTTGAGTCACCCTTTATGATCACAGAGAGTAACATACACCCTGTGTATCATAGAATCACAGAATGGTTTGGGTTGGAAGGGACCTCAAAGATGATCTAGTTCCAACCCCCCTGCCACGGGCAGGGACACCCTCCACTAGGGCAGGTTGCCCAAAGCCTCATCCAGCCTGGCCTTGAACACTTCCAGGGATGGGGCATCCACAACCTCTCTGGGCAACCTGTTCCAGTGCCTCACCACCCTCACAGTGAAGAATTTCTTTCTAAACATCTAATCAAAATCTACCTTCCTTTAGCTTAAACCCATTACCCCTTGTCCTTTCACTACACTCCCTGATAAACAGTCCCTCACCATCTTTCCTGTAGGCCCCCTTTAGGTACTGGAAGGCCGCAATTAGGTCTCCCCGGAGCCTTCTCTTTTCCAGCCTGAACAATCCCAATTCTCTCAGCCTGTCCTCATAGGAGAGGTGCTCCAGCCCTCTGATCATCTTCACAGCCCTCCTCTGGACTCGCTCCAACAGCTCCTTGTCTCTCTTGTACTGGGGACCCCAGAGCTGGACGCAGAACTCCAGGTGGGGTCTCACAAGAGCAGAGTAGAGGGGCAGAATCACCTGCCTTGACCTGCTGGTCACATTTCTTTTGATGCAGCCCAGGACACGGGTGGCTTTATGGGCTGCAAGCGCGCACTGCTGGCTCATGTCGAGCTTTTCATCAATCAACACCCCCAAGTCCTTCTCCTCAGGGCTGCTCTCAATCCATTCTCTGCCCAGCCTGTAGTTGTGCTGGGGATTGTGCTGGCCCGCATGCAGGACCTTGCACTTGGCCTTGTTGAACTTCATGTGGTTTGCATGGGTCTACCTCTCAAGCCTGTTAAGGTCCCTCTGGATGGCATCCCTTCCCTCCAGCATGTCGACTGCACCACACAGCTTGGTGTCGTCGGCAAACTTGCTGAGGGTGCACTTGATCCCACTGTCCATGTTGCTGACAAAGATGTTAAACAGTGCCGGTCCCAGTACCGACCCCTGAGGAATACCACTCATCACTGGTCTCCACTTGAACATTGAGCCATTGACTGCAACTCTTTGAGTGCGACCATCCAGCCAATTCCTTATCCCCTGAGTGGTCCATCTGTCACATCCATGTCTCTCCAATTTAGAGACAAGGATGTCATGTGGGACAGTGTCAAATGATGACATCTGTCGCTCTTCCCTTATCCACCAGTGCTGTAACCCCATCATAGAAGGCCACCAAATCTGTCAGGCACGATTTGCCCTTAGTGAAGCCATCTTGGCTGTCACCAATCACCCCCTTATTTTCCAGGTGCCTGAACATAGTTTCCAGGAGGATCTGCTCCATGATCTTGCTAGGCACAGAGGTGAGACTTACTGGCCTGTAATTCCCCGGATCTTCCTTTTTTCCCCTTTTGAAAAATGGGGGTTATGTTTCCCCTTTTCCAGTCAGCAGGACCAGTGAACTCTTTTCTAGTCAGTGACCAGTGTCACAATGATCCAAGGCCCTGAAAGCTTACTAAGTTCTCTGCAGTTCTTTAGAGACTGCAACCACATAGCCACGACTGACAATGTCTTGCTGGAGCCCTGACTGAGAACAAGTTGGCCTCTACCTTCTCAGTCCAATTCATCAAGTGGACCATGGAAAGTAAATGCAGGTGCCCATTGGTTTTGGCTGAGATAGAGTTCATTTTCTTCATAGTAGCTCATATGGTGCTATGCTTTGGATTTGTGACCATACACAGTGTCAATAATATACCAAAGTTTTTGTTATTGCTGAGCAGTGCTTACACAGTGTGAAGGCCTTTTCTGTTTCTCACATGGCCCTGCCAAAGAGTAGGCTGGGGGTCTGCAAGAAGTTGGGAGAGGACACAGCCAGGACAGCTGACCTCAACTGACCAAACGGATGTTCCATGCCATATGATGTCATGCTCAGCAGTAAAAGCTGGGCGTTATTTCAAAGGAAGGGGAGAGGTTCAGAGTTATGGCATTTATCTTCCCAAGTAATCATTACATGATTAAGCCCTGCTTTCCTGGAAATGGCAAAACATCTGCTTGTTGATGGGAAGTAATGAATTAATTCCTTATTTTTGCTTTGCTTGTGCATGCAGCTTTTGTTTTACCCCCTTTTTCCCCTTTTCAATTTTTTCTTACTCATCAGGCATGTGATGAGTAAGAACCATCTTTTGATTCCCATGCATTTTGCTTTTTGTACAGTGTAAAAAAAAAAAGTCTCCTCTATCCACAGTTGTTTTAAAGACTCTTTCACAATCAAAGCTTTGGAAAGGGAACTTAGTGTACATCCAAATCAGACAATTTATCTCTGAGAAAAGTTTAGCCCTTGAAGAAGGAACAAATTTCTTTTTTCCAAGTATAATCACTTGTGTAATGACTAGTGCCTGACTTTGGTTAAGTAGTCAGATGTTAGAACAGAGGTAACTTTAAGAATGAAAGGACACATACTCATTTAAGTGTTATGAAAAGTAAAGAGTAGGAGGGAAATGCAAATAAAATGTATTTGTAATTGCAGAGGCATAAATTTATGTAGCAGATAACCTCAGGTAAAGATATCTTTAATAATCTATTTTTATTAATGTCTCAGAATAAAATGTATTTAACTGCTGTAATGATCCTGACTGGGACACTGCTATACAGTGAGGAATTAGTGATCCACAGTTACCTGAATAGGCTCAGGTTTGTATTGTGGTGCATGTATGGTGTGGCTTCAGGCTTGTGTTGTACTGCACAGATTCCTTGGACGCAGGATAAACTCAGACTGCTCATTGTAACAGAGGAGCCTCCAGGTAGCTTCCACTTGATACTGGCTACTACGCCACCTGCATGACCTGGCTTTTATCTAAATGTACAGCAAGAAGTTCTCATGTGAACATCCTTCAGGGATATAGTTGTTTTCTTATAAGAAAATATGTAATAGCTTGAAAGACCAAAAAGGAGGAATCGCTCTCAACAGATGGAATCTGAGTAGTGTGCTGTGGGGAAGAAATCCATCTGGGCTTTGTCTGATGTTGTATGAATGCAGGATGTCCAACATCTGAAGGAATGCAAGATATACTTGCTATCTATATTCCTCTTTATATTGTCTTATGAAAACAGCCATTTTAATAAGCCATTCACTGTTGAGTTGGGCCTTTCTTACTGAGATCCAGAAAGAACCATCTCTCTCACTTTACCACCCCAGGACACCTGCCTTGCTAATCATATATTATAAAAAAGACCCATTCCTAAAAATCATGAACTTTAAAGGTTTTCAAAAGGCACCAACAGCTTTTCTATAATTTTTTTACATCTCCCAGTGATATGGTCTCCTTTTCCTCTTGGACCTGTGTTTTGTAATGTCTTCTGTGTCAGTAGTAAAGGGTAGTGACCAACATTTATTTTAGCCTAGCATGTTTCAGATATTTTTGTAAGCACAACAAGAATCTATGAGATATATAGGTTGACTGGAAGTACCCTCAATCAGTTACAACTTCTGAGAGGATTTGCAGAAATATCCTGCAGAATTATGCTCTTAGAATTTTGGGGATCCTCTGAACATTCATTAACTTTGTCTTTGTGAGATCACTTTCTTGCTGAAGTGTCTACCAGTATGGGCCACATCAAATAACATCAGCAGTTCAAGTTTAGTTGTTTCTAAGAAATTTTGGAGAGTGAATCATAAAAATTAAGAAATAATTAGATACAATTGCTAGTCAGACACTGTAGAAATATTTCATAGATCTTTTTGTATGCTATTTATTTGAAATCTTACCACATAAGCAAGTTTTTTGTCTCTCTAGAGTTTAAAATTATGCTTCTCATGCCTCTCTCATACTGTCAGTCCAAAAAGAAAAGCACAAAAAAGTACTTTACCTTTTGCACTTCATTGCACTGCTGTCTTTGTGAAACCTGACTTTGGTCTAAATCAATCCAGTCTAAATTCTGTTAATAACAACATATTTTTGCCTCCAGACCTTTGGGAAAATCTTCTTTGGAATCAATTAATACCAATCCTGTGATTTTGCTTTAGGAAAAACAGAGCACTCATCACTTCCCATTGGCCAGATCCCAAACTAGTTATTCAGGTCAAGGTACTCTGAAAAGACAGAATCCAGAGTCACAAAAATTGTGAATGTTAATTCCAGTAATTAGTTTTGCTTTTATAGTTTCAATAAGTAAATGATCCTATTAAAAAAAAAAGCCAGGAAGTAATATAAAATAATAAAAATTACATTGGTTTGACATTATTTTTTGCTTACCAGAAGCATGATTTATGGCAAATCAAATTTGAATAACCATCTCAATATCTGAGTAAAAATTTTAAGAAAAAAGGGAAGAAGTTGCTGAAGAAAAAACCCCAAACACATGTTTGGAGAAAGTTATTTTTAAAAAATACTAACTTGCTGGAGCTTTATGGAATTACATGAGGATGGAAGATTTTGGGGTTTGATGCATTGACTTTAGCAAGGATTGCATAAGCTCGGACACTTTCCAGAAACTTTCAAGGCAGCCCACAACACAGCTTCATTCAAATGCACTGAAACCTAAAAGACCAGTGGTATTCTGTCTATCCCTTTATATAAGCATGAAAATTCTGGTACACTACAAAAGACAAGTTAGATAAGTAATTCTGTAACTTTTTAAGATCATTATTTATGCATGATTACATAACTTTGTGTTAATTAATGAGTGTATAAGACAAAATGCCTAAGAATTTCCAAATAGAATTGCTTAATGAAAGACTTAGATTGTATATATTTTCTAACTGGGATCATCGCCACAGCACTTTGATTAGATGGTTTTACTTCTGGATATCAATATGTTAACATCTTTATAGCACTTCTTGTCCCTAGATATTGAAGAGTGTCCTTAAAGCAGATCTTAATCCAAAATTTTATTACCCTTGGGGGAGAAATTTTGGTGCATCTCAAAAAGAAATTTTAGAAGATAATGGCTTCAGAATTCCTAAAGGCATCAAAATTGAATCTGTAAAAAGAAATAATAACAAAAACAAAAACCCCCAAATATGTGGAAGAGGCTCAACTAGTGAAGATAACATCAGAAGCTTCTCACAATATAGAGCGTTCTTCAGTTAAACAGTATCTTGATGATACTTCCACATTCCTAACAAAACTGGAGGAACTATTAAAAGAAAAAAAATGGGGTCTTTGCCTCAGTTTCTTTCCTGTCCTCATGCTCATATCAAACATGTGTATGACAGTAACCCTGACACTCGATGCATTACAAAAGAAAAAGAACTGACAAACTATGTAGGAAAGCTGAAAGCCAAGACAAAATTTATAGCTAATATGTGTAATGCACTGTATAAAAAGGACTGCCACACAAAGTCAATGATTATCCCAACACATCCATTGTAAGTGCAGAGAATGGAGAAGAATTGAAAAGAAGACTATGTGGCTTTAATGAAAAAAACCCTACATTTTAGTGTACTGCAAGGCAGTGCTGAATAACTGTTAAAATGGAAGTCACAATGAACAAAATGCTTCTGCTGGATTTTCCCTAGTGAGAGACACTTTACAAAGCAGGTGTCAAAAAAGCATAGGAGGCTTTGTATATCAAATTAATTGTGCCTCTTAACTATGAGACTCCCTCAGGACTCCGCAAGTCAAGCAAAAGCATGCTGATATCAAAATCAGCTGGCTGTTTTAAGTGGATTTTAGGACTTGTTTCATGTACTGGCCTGACAGCTCTGGAGGCTGACATCATTCAATAGGAAGCAGCTGTGCAGACTTTCCTACCTCCCTCCTGTACAAATGTCTTGTTTCTGTTCTCAGAGCTCTCTCAAGATATTTCCGTTTACTCTTCGGAGCCTGTTTCATCCAAGGCCTTCCTGAGAACTACTCCAGGTTTAGTCCTGCCACCACATGTAGTCATGATGCACTTAAAGCACATGACTTAAGTAGGGAGTAGGGAGTGCTAAGTTTGCAGCTGAGATAATCGTGTTCTTGCAAATAAAGCAATATGCAATTTCTGAAAACACGCAAGTGAATTTTTATCCGCTTTTACCCTGAGAGTGATTACTGGTTGAAACTGATTAGAATCACGTCTTAAATTTAACTGTAGTCTGTGCTCCTGTGCAAACTCTGGATTCCAGCTCAGAATTTGTGTCCCTGCAGATTTATCAGGGGCCTGCACATGGAAGTTTATTGGCATTTTTCCAGCTTCCCAAAGCAAGTTTAAAGCAATTCTTAATTTCAAACAGGTTCAACCAATTGTAACACTGTTTTTCTATCTAGCGTTGCTGCTGGTCCACTGTTACAAATGGTCAAGTCTACTTCATGTAGGAATTGCAACAGCAGCATAAATAGGCTCACATAAATCACGTTTGGAAATACCTTAGTGAGATCTGTAAGAGAAGACAATTTCATCTCGTTTTGCAGAGTAGAATAAATTAAATCCAAATAAATGAAACAACTCATTTTATTGTGTCTAAAATATCTGGAAGAAGGAAACCTTGATTCACATGATCATATTGTTCATTTTGTACTGTTTAGCTACTTTCTTTTATAAGGATTGTTTCTTCCTTGATTTGTATAAAACAGTCCTTTCTTTCACTAGCCAAGATGATACATTGTCTCTGTAAATTTGCTAAAGCAATCATGCATTAAAACATAATTGTTAAAGCACTCAGATCAGATTCTTACTTTTGCCATTGTTACTGTCTTTAGAAATGGTGAATTTCCTATTTGGTAGATGAAAAAGGTTCTTATTGGGCACATATGTTAAGCAGCATTTTGAAAAGAAATGGAATTCAACTCAAATTCAAAGAAAGGATTTTAATTGATTTTATGCTTGAGTGAAGCTGCTGTAAAGATGTTTGCTATATAAGAATAAAGTAGGTTATCAAATTACCTGCACTGAAAAGGAATCTTTTAGTAAGAAAAATAAGTATTAGCTGTAGTTACAGAATAGACATACATTGATTTGGATCACCATGCCTGATCTAACGGAAAAGAAAAACTGGGTTTGTTTTGGCGGTGGTCACCAAACATCTGTCAGTTTTTCCATTTTGGATAAATCAAACATTAAGCAGCTCTAGATGAACCAACTCAAATGAGGCGACTGTTCTTTCTGTATCTAGAGGATACAGAACTAGTTGCCAAAGGCAACTGATGGATTCCTGGGAACAGGAGAAACTTGAGCAGCAGTAAGGCACGAGTAGTGCATTGTCAGTTGATGTATTCTACACAGAATCTAATCATCACTGACTTTGACAGACTTTTATGAGGTTGTAAGAAGCTCTATCTCATTTTGAAATGATCATAAGCAGAACATAACACTTGTGAAAAATTATTTCATTTCAGAGTTTATTTTTAGGGGAAAATTCTCAGAGTAAATCTGGAAAAATTATAAATAAAGCTTAATTTGCCTAGTTACACCTGAAGAGAAAATATGTTTTCCAATGGCATCAAAAGCCGAACATTATTTGGACTATATAATCTCGACCTTCCCCCCCCCCCCCCCGACAGAATCCTAGTATTTAACTTACGGCTTTTACAGTTTAGGGTTGTTTACAATTATGAGTTATATTTTCAGAGATGCACCCATAGTTAATGGCAAAAGTTCCTTCTGTCAAAAAGAGAGCTCATCTCAACATATTTTCCCAAGGAAAGGGATTTTCAATCCATGACTTTGTTTTCTCAAAGAAAAAAGGTTTCTCTGATTCACATTAGTTAATGCCTGCACATTTGGAGTCACGAACAGTTACTAACAGTAGTTCTCCAGGTAACAAAGTGCTTACATTTATGACTGACAGGATATCCTGGGATTAGACATCTTAAAGCAAAGGAGTACATGCATATGAAAGGGCTACCCTTTTTGAAGAGGTACTGAACTTGGCATTAAATGAGATTAAAAACTCTGGAAACTAGTTTTTCTGGAATCTGAGTACTATTGTTTTGTCAGTTCAAGAGATTCCTCTCTGTAACTACCCCTCTTGGCCATTGCCCTACTAGCATCTGTTGTGGCAGTAAGGGCGATGAAAGGGAACACGAGCTTTCGTATTAACTACTTCAGTGGAAAACCTTGTAGCTTAGCATACTCTGCCAAGAAAAGTGGTTTGGTCTAAATTATCATGATGTGAACTGGAGAGTTTGAGAAAGAGATACGTGTTGTCTTCTTTTTATTCAGTGGTTGAATGAAAAATTTCTAGCAGCAAGGACAGAAGGCAGCTGGGTAATGCTATATACTGCTTTAGAAAAGAAACACCAGAGCTTGCTTATGAAGACCTAGGTTCTTAACTAAGTTGTCACTGGATGTTTCTTTGCATTGTGAAGTTCTGCAATGACTTGAAAAAGTAATCTATTATGGTTTGGTCTAGCTTCTCCTTTTCCTTAGCTGATGATTTCTATGGATGTAGGTTAATTAATTTTATTATTTGCTGGGTGTTTAATACTGTAGATTGCACTTCTGTTCTTTAAACAGAACTCAGACAAAGCTGCGATAGTGGTTTTGAAAGCAAAGAAGTGGCTTTCCTCAGGGGTCGGTACTGGGACCGGCACTGTTTAACATCTTTGTCAGCAACATGGACAGTGGGATCAAGTGCACCCTCAGCAAGTTTGCCGACGACACCAAGCTGTGTGGTGCAGTCGACATGCTGGAGGGAAGGGATGCCATCCAGAGGGACCTTAACAGGCTTGAGAGGTAGACCCATGCAAACCACATGAAGTTCAACAAGGCCAAGTGCAAGGTCCTGCATGCGGGCCAGCACAATCCCCAGCACAACTACAGGCTGGGCAGAGAATGGATTGAGAGCAGCCCTGAGGAGAAGGACTTGGGGGTGTTGATTGATGAAAAGCTCGACATGAGCCAGCAGTGCGCGCTTGCAGCCCATAAAGCCACCCGTGTCCTGGGCTGCATCAAAAGAAATGTGACCAGCAGGTCAAGGCAGGTGATTCTGCCCCTCTACTCTGCTCTTGTGAGACCCCACCTGGAGTTCTGCGTCCAGCTCTGGGGTCCCCAGTACAAGAGAGACAAGGAGCTGTTGGAGCGAGTCCAGAGGAGGGCCGTGAAGATGATCAGAGGGCTGGAGCACCTCTCCTATGAGGACAGGCTGAGAGAATTGGGATTGTTCAGGCTGGAAAAGAGAAGGCTCCGGGGAGACCTAATTGCGGCCTTCCAGTACCTAAAGGGGGCCTACAGGAAAGATGGTGAGGGACTGTTTATCAGGGAGTGTAGTGATAGGACAAGGGGTAATGGGTTTAAGCTAAAGGAAGGTAGATTTTGATTAGATGTTTAGAAAGAAATTCTTCACTGTGAGGGTGGTGAGGCACTGGAACAGGTTGCCCAGAGAGGTTGTGGATGCCCCATCCCTGGAAGTGTTCAAGGCCAGGCTGGATGAGGCTTTGGGCAACCTGCCCTAGTGGAGGGTGTCCCTGCCCATGGCAGAGGGGTTGGAACTAGATCATCTTTGAGGTCCCTTCCAACCCAAACCATTCTATGATTCTATATCACTGCCCGGCTAGAGAAGCTGGTTGTAAAAGTACGTCATGTAGATGCCCACGTACCCAAGAGTCGGGCCACTGAGGAACATCAAAACAACAATCAAGTAAATCAGGCTGCTAATATTGAAATGGCTCAGGTAGATCTGGACTGGCAACATAAGGGTGAATTGTTTATAGCTTATCGGGCTCATGACACCTCAGGCCATCAAGGAAGAGAGGGAACATATAGATGGGCTCGTGATCGAGGGGTGGACTAGACCATGGACACTATCTCACATGTTATCCGTGAATGTGTAACATGTGCTGCAATCAAGCAAGCCAAGCAGGTAAAGCCTGTCTGGTATGGAGGACGATGGCTGAAATATAAATATGGGGAGGCTTGGCAGATTGATTACATCACACTCCCACAAACCCACCAAGGCAAGCGCTATGTACTTACAAGTGTGGAAGCAACCACCAGATGGCTGGAAACATATCCCGTGTCCTCCCACACCACCACCCAGAACACTATCCTGGGTCCTGGCCCTCCACTAGGGCAGGTTGCCCAAAGCCTCATCCAGCCTGGCCTTGAACACTTCCAGGGATGGGGCATCCACAACCTCTCTGGGCAACCTGTTCCAGTGCCTCACCACCCTCACAGTGAAGAATTTCTTTCTAAACATCTAATCAAAATCTACCTTCCTTTAGCTTAAACCCATTACCCCTTGTCCTTTCACTACACTCCCTGATAAACAGTCCCTCACCATCTTTCCTGTAGGCCCCCTTTAGGTACTGGAAGGCCGCAATTAGGTCTCCCCGGAGCCTTCTCTTTTCCAGCCTGAACAATCCCAATTCTCTCAGCCTGTCCTCATAGGAGAGGTGCTCCAGCCCTCTGATCATCTTCACAGCCCTCCTCTGGACTCGCTCCAACAGCTCCTTGTCTCTCTTGTACTGGGGACCCCAGAGCTGGACGCAGAACTCCAGGTGGGGTCTCACAAGAGCAGAGTAGAGGGGCAGAATCACCTGCCTTGACCTGCTGGTCACATTTCTTTTGATGCAGCCCAGGACACGGGTGGCTTTATGGGCTGCAAGCGCGCACTGCTGGCTCATGTCGAGCTTTTCATCAATCAACACCCCCAAGTCCTTCTCCTCAGGGCTGCTCTCAATCCATTCTCTGCCCAGCCTGTAGTTGTGCTGAGGATTGCCATATATCTTTCCATAATTCGGCAGCCCAGACAGGTTTGCCTCTGCGCTGACAGTTGCTCTGCTTCCATTGCTGTAACCACCTCCACAGGGCATTTTGTCACCATCCATGAGTCAGTATAGAGGTAGAGCATCGGCCACTTTGCTCTTTCAGCAATGTCTAGAGCTAGCTGGATGGCTTCCACCTCTGCAAACTGGCTCAATTTACCTTCTCCTTCTGCAGCTTCTGCAACTCATCGTGTAGGACTCCATACAGCAGCCTTCCACCTCCGATGCTTTCCCACAATGTGACAGGACCCATCAGTGAACAGGGCATATGGCTTCTCATTTTCTGGCGGTTTATTATACACTGGGGCTTCTTCAGTGCATGTCACCTCCTCCTCTGGCGACATTCCAAAATCTTTGCCTTCTGGCCAGTCCGTGATCACTTCCAGAATTTCTGGACGATTGGGGTTTCCTGTTCAAGCCCGCTGTGTGATCGGTGCTACCCACTTACTCCACATAGCATCAGTTGCATGGTGTGCAGAGGAGACCCTCTCTTTGAACATCCAGCCCAGCACAGGCAGTCGGGGTGCCAGGAGGAGCTGTGCTTCAGTACCAATCACTTCTGAAGCAGATCAAACCCCTTCATAATGCTGCCAATATCTCCTTTTCTGTTGGAGTGTAGCGGGCCTCGGATCCTCTGTATCCCCGACTCCAAAACCTCAGGGGTCGGCCTCGAGTCTCCCCTGGTGCCTTCTGCCAGAGACTCCAGGTAGGGCCATTCTCCCCGGCTGCAGTGTACAGTACATTCTTTACATCTGGTCCTGCTCGGACTGGCCCAAGGGTCACCGCATGAACTATTTCCTGTTTAATTTGTTCAAAAGCTTGTCGTTGCTCAGGGCCCCATTTGAAATCGTTCTTCTATTGGGTTACGTGACAGAGAGGGCTTACAATCAGACTGTAATTTGGAATGTGCATTCACCAGAAACCCACAACGCCTAAGAAAGCCTGTGTTTCCTTTTTCTTGGTAGGTGGAGACATAGCTGCTATTTTGTTGATTACATCCACTGGGATCTGACGATGCCCGTCTCGCCATTTTATTCCTAAAAACTGGATCTCCTGTGCAGGTCCCTTGACCTTACTTCATTTTATGGTGAAACCAGCTTTCAGAAGGATTTGGACTATGTTCTTCCCTTTCTCAGAGACTTCTTCTGCTGTGTTGCCCCATACGATGATGCCATCAATGTACTGCAGGTGCTCCGGAGCTTCCCCCCTGTTTCCAATGCAGCCTGGATCAGTCCATGGCAAATGGTGGGGCTGTGTTTCCACCCCTGGGGCAGTCAGTTCCAGGTGTACTGGACACCCCTCCAAGTGAAAGCAAACTGTGGCCTGCACTCTGCCACCAAAGGGATTGAGAAAAATGCATTAGCTATCTCAGTCGTGGCATACCACTTGGCTGCCTTTGACTCCAGTTCATATTGAAGTTCCAGCATGTCTGGCACGGCAGCACTCATGGGTGGCGTCAGTCCACAATAGTCTACTGTCAGCCTCCACTCTCCATTGGACTTCCGCACTGGCCATATGGGACTGTTAAAGAGTGAGCGGGTTCTGCTGATCACTCCCTGACTCTCCAGGTGACGAATTAGCTTATGGATGGGAATTAGGGAGTCTTGGTTGGTGCGGTATTGCCGCCGGTGCACCGCTGCGGTAGCTATTGGCACCTGTTGTTCTACAACCCTGAGCAACCCCACAACCCCTCTCTCTCTCTGAGAGACCAGGCAGAGCAGACAACGGTTCAATTTCCTCCGCTTCCAAGGCAGCTATTCCAAAAGCCCATCTGTACCCTTTTGGGTCCTTGAAATACCCTCTCCAGAGGTGGTCTACGCCCAGGATGCACGGAGCCTCTGGGCCAGTCACAGTGGGGTGCTTTTGCCACTCATTCCCCATTAGATTCACTTCAGGCTCCAACAGAGTCAACTGTTGGGATCCCCCTGTCACACCAGAAATAGAGGTGGGTTCTGCCCCTTCATGGCTCGATGGCATTAAAGTACACTGTGCACCAGTGTCCACTAGAGCCTTATACTCTTGTGGATCTGACGTGCCAGGCCATCGGATCCACAGTCCAATAAACCCGGTTGTCCCTCTCTTCCACCTGGCTGGAGGCAGGGCCCCTCTAATCCTGCTCATCATATTCGCTACTCCCTTCCTGCAAAAATGACTTAGAGGTCCCTTCAAGAGGATCCTACATATGAGTAGGCCTTCCACTTGGTCTGGGGGACTGCCCGCTGGAAACAGGAGCGGCATTTTTCCTGGGAGAATCCCCTTTTGCGGCTGTCTTGCCTTGCAACTTGTGTACTCATGCCTGTAAAATCGAGGTAGGCTTCCCATCTCATTTCCTCATGTCTTCTCCATGGTCGCACAGCTAAAACCACAGGACACCCTGTGGTGTGTATGCTCTATATCCCCTCTCCGGAGCAGAGGAACACTTACTCCTAACAGCTGAAATACGGGTCTGTGCACGTGGGGAGTTAAGACATATCCTCTCTGAACTGTTGAAACTCCTGGGACAGTTTCTTCACAGTCGAGACGAGGGAGGAAGAAAGACCCTCTTCGTATTGCCGGAGTCGGCCAGCCACTTCATCCACTGTTGGCGCCTCTTCGCTTTTCCAGTCGATTACCGCCAGTGAGTTGGCATATGACGATGGTGCGCTCCGTAAAAAATTTTGCCACGTGGGTTGGGTACATTGGACTTCATCGGGGTCTGTGGGCAACTGCACATTGTCCGGATCATAATAAACCATCTCCTGCATGGCTAATTCCCTCAGGTACTGGATACCTCGTTCCATGGTGGTCCACTTGCCTGGCAGACATCTTTCCCTCACACTTGACAGGAGTCGCCTCCAGAGGCTGAGGGCCTGTGCCTTCTTCCCAATTGTCTTGTCAATGCCCCCTTCCCTAGACAGGGATCCCAGCTGCTTGGCCTCCCTACCTTCTAATTCCAGGCTGCTGGCCCTGTTATCCCATCATCGGAGCAGCCAGGTAATGATGTGCTCCCCTGGAAGGTGGCTGAAATCTTTCCGCATATATCGCAGCTCACTCAGCAACAGGGATCGGGTAATCACCTCTGGTTCTGGCTCTTCTTCCTGTTCTCGTGATGGTCCCAGTTCATCATCATCCCTCACTAAGCAAACCGATTTCCTTGTGTATTGCTGTTTGTGTATAGGGGTGACTGATACTGGTACGGGTTGATCTTTTGGCTCAGCTACAGTGCCTGTTGCGGGGGTTTGGGTATCTGCAGTGCCTGTGGGTCTGTTGTCTCTCTCTCCTCCCTGATGGTGCTGTCTGCTATCAAGCAGTGTTTGACAGATCGTGGCCAGGGCCCAGCACAGGGCGGTAAGTTGTGCCTCCTTGGAATAGCCACAGCATTTTCCTTTCAAATATTCTACCACTTTATCAGGGTCTTGCAGTTGTTCAGGAGTGAAGCTCCAAACCATTGGGGGTGAGAAGTTCTCTAGATATCTGCCCATACTCTCCCACATGCCATGCTGTGAGAGACCGGACTGTAAGAACTTTTGTCTCAAAGACCGCTTGCTCAAGCGGAAAACCCCTCCAGCTACTGAGTGTGATAGGGACGATTGCCAGGTCGTAGAGACTTTCAACCTGCGAAAAACGCCCTGCGGGGTTGTGCGCTGGAGTCAGATATCTAACAGTTGCGTGAAGAATGGGGCTGGAACTGCAAGAAGTGTCCTGTAGTTGTTTGAGAGTGAAATTCCAAGACATTGGGGGTGAGAAGTTCTCTAGATATCTGCCCATATTCTCCCACATGCCATGCCAGCCCTGACTATTCAGTCTTGGGGCAGATCTCTGGCTGATATTTTCAAAACACTTTTTTGTAACCCTGAACAGGACTTGAAAAACATTCAAGAGACCTAGCAATAGGAATATACTGGCCTGAACATTCCAAGGGTATTCAAAATTCTCAGAAATTGTTGTAACCAACCAAAAGGGAAAAGGGGAGGTGAAAGAGTGGGAGAAGGTATCCCCCCCCCCCCCCGCCATCTTTCCCATAGATTGGGTGCAATCATTAATCAATTCAAAAAGATGTCATCCAAGGTACGGGCATGACAGCAAAGCCCCATACAAATACCAACTTAAGCTCATGACCATTGATGTTATTGTTGTCTGAAAAGTGGATTCATTGCCCGGTGTGCAATAAGTCAATTCTCACACACACAGGAGAGATATTGCTTTTTATTCAGGCCCAGGTACTCAAAGGATTTCCACAAATCAAGCACACCTAACGCCAGTTCTCTTGTCATATTTACACACAAAAGTTACAGATTAGTACACTCCCAGTTACAATGATCGGTTCATCTTTCTTCGCCTAGTATGGAAACTAGAACGCATGCTCAGTTCTTTTCTCCACCTTTATCTTTTGGGTAGGTGGTATAATTTGGTAGAGGGCTCATGGGTCGGTGGTCACGGAGACCCTAGCCCAAGTTACCTTTCCTCTAGTTTCTAAATACTTCTGGCACTTCCAAATGGTTCTTCAGGGTCTGTTGATCAGACTAACAATTTACTGGTTATGCTTCTACCTCTTGACAATCACATCTTAATTGATACATTGTTTGGGTGAATATTAACTAACATAATGGTACGACTGTACAATAGCCATCCTTAGTACTATTTGCACAATTATCTGTGACATCCTTAAGTTTGGAACTATGAAGAACTATCTGCAACTTCTTAGCTACCGAATCATGATTAACTTTTAACTTCGATGCCAGATATCACTATGATTTTTCAGGCATAAGATGCAAGATAACCTGCCTAGTGGTCAATAGTCTCAACAACCTAGCAGTTGTCCTCACCAGGATTCAGAAGTATAATTTTCAGGTTGCTTCTGAATAAAGCAACAACCTTTACCTTTCTACCTACTAGCTGAACATTCAGTCTTCAGTTTAGTTGCATGTGTCTACTTAGAAATATATGACTGGCTTACAAATCTCTAGGCTCCCAGAATTTATACTATGCTCCAGTTCTCAGCTAGTGAAGAAACACTTTAAATGAAATGAACTCTATTCAAGAAAAGTATTAATGGTTTTATTAACTTGAAAAAATTTCTATCAACATTCCTACATCAGAAATGTAGTTCAAAAAGAAACTACCCTAAGACCATCTGACAGGCCATAATCTAACTCCTGTTCCACTTGCTTGGTCCCATTGAAGTAGCTGTAAGTGCTGACTTAGATCAGAAGTGCATGCGCATGTGCAGGAACACGGAGCCTTGTCACATTTGCCATCGTGAAGACTGCCACTGGTATAAAAGGGGACTGCCAAGAGAGGGGGCACACCTTCGTTCACCTTCGCAGAATGAGAGATTTGGACCCACGGGAATCTGTGGACCCGCACCTTTGCCTACGGTTGCGGAACGAAAGATTTGGACCCCCCGAGACGCTGTGGATCTGTGGCGGTGACTATTCTTGCAATTCTCTCCTGGAGTCTTGCTTGGTTTTCTGCCTTTCTTTTCTGCTCTGTCCTATCACTCTTATCGGTTACCTTTACTTTTTTTTTTAACTTGTTTTTTCGTAATAAAAACTGTTTCTGGTATACGGCATTTGACCTCGGTTGTGTCTTAATCTCACTCTTGGGATCGTATCAAACCTCCCCGACACTGGATCGGGACACCTGTCAGCCCTGACTATTCAGTCTCGGGGAAGATCCCTGGGTGGTATTCTTAAAACAATTTTTGCTAATCCTGAACAGGACTTGAAAAAAACATTCAGGAGACCTAGCAACAGGAATATACTGGCTTGAACATTCCAAGGGTATTCAAAATTCTCAAAAATTGTTGTAACCAACTAAAAGGGAAAAGGGGAGGTGAAAGAGTGGGAGAAGGTATCCCACCCTGTGTTCCCCATAGATTGGGTGCAATTATTAATCAATTCTGAGAGATGTTGACCAAGGTACAGGCATGATAGAAATGCTACATACAAGTACCAGCTTAGACTCATGACCATCAATGATATCTTATCATAAATCAATATCACACAATACAACAATATAAGAATACGAACCCTTCTCCCAGATGTGATAAACAGCACCACAGGGCTAACATAGAGGAAACACAGGTTTACAAACCAGAGCCATGTGACAAAACAGAACATCATTGTGACCAGCCACTGTTTAAATAACATTATCAATGCTTATAACAACTTCATTTTAACACATTTGGGTCTGACTTGTCATTATCACAGCCCTTCATGTCCCACGTTGGGCACCAAATATGTGGTTTAGCCCCAGCTGGCAGCTGAGCACCATGTGCCGCTTGCTCACCCCTCCCCCAGTGGGATGGGGAGGAGAATGGGAAAAACAAAGGCAAAGCCTAGTGGGCTGGGATAAGGACAGTTTACTGGGAAGGCAAGGGAGAGGGAAAAAATCAACAACAGTACTGATAACAGATATTCACAATGGGTGATAACAGAGAACAATTTACCAACCTACCAGACCAGACCATCCCAGAGCTACACCACCCTCACCCCTCCCCAACGAGCCCCCTTTTATGGTGAGCATGACATCACATTGTATGGAATAGCCCCCTGGCCAGCTTGGCTCACCTGTCCTGGGTCCTTGTGAAAATTAACTCTATCCTAGCCAGAACCAGGACAGAAAAGCAAGGGGGAAATCCCAGGCAGCCAATCAAAGGAAACATCACCTCAGAGAAGGGTGGTCACTAGGAGTGGAGATGTCCCCTCTGGATGCTAATCAGAGCAAGCAATCACCTCAGGGAAGAGTGAGCACCACACCTTGGCAGAGTGACTACCCAGACAGCCAATCAGAGACAGCATCACCTTCAGGGAAGGGTGGGCACCACACCTGAGCTGAGTGATAGCCTAGCTGGCCAGTCAGAGGCAGCATCACCTCAGGGGAAGGGCAGGTAATGCACCTGGGCAGCCTGACCACCGAGGAGGCCAATGCAAAGTAGCATCACCTTAAGGGAGGAAACTGACAGCTTTCCTGACCTAGGCTGGCAAAGATGGCCTGTGGGGACAGGATACCTTTAAGGACAGTCAGAGGGACCGGGTTGAGGACAAGATACCTGCATAGACAAAGACCAGGATGGGAACAGTGATGGGAACAGTGGTGGGGACAGGGCAGTGATGTGGACATGGCATACTTCCTTCATGTCACAGGAGAGGGCCTGGCAGTGGCAGGCATGGCAACCAGAGTCATGGAGGAAGAAGAGGGTCTTGCTGTAATCCAGGATGAAGAGGTGCTGCTGGGCATGCACCACCTTGCAGTAGCTGTGTAAGGTGGGAGGCAGGACTGAGGCCATCAGCACTCGCTACTGGCAGTGGCCCAGGCTCTGGAGGTACAACACTTTGGTGTCTGGAAGGGGGGAAGCAGGGACAAGCAAGACTTGGCCAAGGACTCAGCCAAATTTCTTTCAGAATGCTGGCAGTGTCAATAACAACAGCAAAGGTGATGGCAGCTTCAGCGGCAATGGGGTGAGTAGCGGTGGACTCTGTGTGGACATGACCTCCAATACCCTTGGCTCAAGGGGAAATGAGGTCCTGGAAAAAATGAGAGGTAACAATTTTCAGGAAGGGGAGGGTGTAGGGCTACGATAGGACTACTGAGTGGGACTTCCATAAGTGGAGGCAGATGTCACAACTCCACAGCAATGAGGGAGATGAGCAGAAAATTTTCCAAAAGAGATCAAAAACTATTTTAAGAGACTCTGGTATCAGGGCCGAGGTTTATGGGGAGATTGGTGCTCTCTGGGGAAAGGTCAATATCCTCCATGCCCTAGGGAAGTACTGAGCATGGGGTAGGTCCATCTGGTGCATTGGCATTCCTGGGAGAAGGGGATTGCAGATCTCCCACATCTGGTTATGTGTTTTCTGAATATTTTAGTTCCCTCCTCCCACCCTATAGTCTTTCCCCAGCAGACTGTCAGTAGCTTTGATGGTAACATCAGAGAATCTGGCAGTTTCTACAGCAGCAGCATAAGTTAAAATGGTGTTTCTGCTTGGGTTAAGATTAGCCAGTGTCCCCACAAACAGAACAAAGCCCAGGGGTGTTCAAGCAGTGGGGAAGAATGCAGGATAGCTGGAGCAAGTCAGCTCCAAAACACTAACCTGCTTGGTGCAAAACTTAAATGGGAATGTTCCAGAAAATGCTTGGAGAATACAGCTGACTCCTCCACACCTCTCTGGAAAAAAAAATTAAAAAAGAAAAAAAAAAGCCCCTGGAGAAGCTATTCTGTGCAGAAGCTGAACTTCTGGTGGTAGGAGACTGAAGACATGGGACTAGGGAACTGGAAACCTGAAAGACATGATACTTTAGGTCGGGGGACCCTAGGGACACAGGACCTGAGACATGGGCCTCATGGAGAGGGGACCCAGGAGCACATGAATCCTGGGATCCAGGGATATATTACCTGGGAACATGGAATCCATGGACAGGACTATGCCATTTCCAATGGAGAAGTATAATAAAAGGCCCATGGCCTCAGAGGAATAACACATCTCTTTATCACCCAGAATTGCTATGGAGAGGCCCAGATTTCAGTGAATATTGGAGACCATCTGTCCCTCCATTTGGTTTCAGCCAGCTTCATCACATATGGACTGGGTGGGGAACCCCACTTCTGAAACTGGGGAAAAGCTGGGTGGTCAGAGATGCAGTTGTCAGAGCAGGTCTTTGTATTTTTTTTAACCTTATCACCTGTCATCTGATTTTTTGCTTGCTGCCCCTTGCTCGATCACTCAGAATATCTCAGCTCTGGTGTCTCTTGAGTTGATCCTGGCTCTTCTTGTACCCTCTGGGCTACAATGATCCACCTCAGCTCCCTCCACTGTCCCTGGAGAGTGTCTTCAACCATCCTAAATCCTCTCCCTTTGTCCTTCACTCTGCCTCTCCCTCTCCTGGTTTCCCAATCTCTTCTTCACCAAAACTGGATGCTAAGTGCCACAGTTTCCCTTGGCCACACTCTTCTCTAGATGTCTGGGTTCTGTGCCTTGGACAAGGAAGGAGGAGGGCAGGAAAAAAGTCTGTATCAAGGCAGCTGGAGAATTTCCAAGATGCAGGGAAATTTTGCTCAGAATCTGGAGAAGGAAATGTGCATCACAATCAGTTACTCTCTGGATTAGGTTTAAGGATTTATCCAAGCAATACAGGAACCAGCTATAGGAGAAGGAAGGCAGAGGGGATTTCTACCTGTGGATCCTTTCTGAGAGATCCTAGTCCCTGAACACAAGAGGAGTCATATGGAAAGAGATGCTCTGAGGAGTCTTTATGCTGCCTAGGAAAGCTAGGTATTTTACTCCCCAGGCAAGCACCTTCCAGAACTAGGAATCATGAAGGCAAATGTTCCCATGATTTAAGCCCCATCCTCACTTCCCATCTCAGCCTGAACAAGAACAACACAGCAGTACTGCCAGATAAACCCACCTTCTAACACACACCTTTGTCAGGTCAGCTCTGACCTGACCCCTCCCATCCTGCTCAAAAGGGGCTGAGCTGCTCCCAGGACCCCTTCTATGCTCCAGCAGATGAAGGGATGTGTTTGGGTAACTCTCCAAACTGTTTTGCAGGACTTTGGTAGCCCTGACTATTCTTTTCTGGGTCATAGGAAACACCGTGGCAGATGGGTGAGAGTCCAGAGGGCTCTGCGCTTGTCTTTGGTCTCTTACTGGGATATAGTAGCAGGGAACTGTCCAACATCTGGCAGTTCCTGGGGACAGGGGAGGTCAGATGGAGTGTCTTTCAACCTTATAGCCCTCTATGTTTTTTTTTCTTCCACAAATGTGTACCCTCATTTTTTGAGGCCATGTAAACCTTTTGGAACCTCAAAAACCTGTGGAAAGGTACTCACACCTTTCCTAAAAGAGGAGGATTTGTCCTTTGTTTGTTTTGAACCTGCTGAACCCCCTAGCTTTGCTTGCTAACCCCCTAAGTCTCATATAGGAAGAGACAGCAAGCAATCCATCCTTTCCCAGTCTCCCCAGGCCACTCATAATTTTACATACCCCTGTCACGTCCTACCTCCTCTGTCCTTTTAGGAGACTGAGAGCCCAAGTCTCTGACATGGGTGGAAATGGAAGAAAAGCAGAATGATATGCCAATGGAGAGAGAGGAGTGCAGGCAGAGAAGACAAGGCAAGAGGCTGTGACAGAAAGTTTGCTCAGATATGCAGAGCTGGAGGATCAGAAGCTTTGGAGAATGTACCAGCTGCTCCCAGCAGGAGAGATTTGGGAAGAGAGAATTAGTGGTGCCTCCAGCATCAAGCTCTGTAAGATGTATAAGGTCTAGCCTCAGAAACTCCTCCCCTTTATGCTCCTGGGAAGCTTTATCTCCGTCAGCCCACGGTCTTGCCAGGTTTCACTTTCCCAGGATCTTGCATCAACCTGGACAAATGTATTTACTTTATCTGGGTCCAGTGATGATGTGGCTGAATGAAATACTTGAACAAGGAACGTGGCTTTCTAGAAATGCAAGCTGCCGTTGCTTGTCCATGGCTAATATCTAACACAGCTGCCTTCCATTCACCGATCATCCCCCTCTTTTCTGTGCCCCTGGAGCCACCAGCAGTCTGCCTCACTGCATTAAATGGGAGCCTTGTTTGCAACTGGAGATGTAGCCCCGGACTGAATTTTTGGAAAGAGCTTGGGAAAAAACCTGACAATGGGTCTGTGGAATGTACACCACCATTGAGCAGAAGAGAGTATTACTGAAATAAATTTAACAAACTTAACACTGAGAGGTTTTGGGTCTGGATTTTTTTCTTCCAAATAAATGTGTAGTGTCTTACTGTCCATTACCTACAATATTCAGTTTCCAGTAAAAATATACATTTGTAAGAATGACGCCATCAGCACAGAGGATTCTCGAAGGGGTTTGAGGGTTGCTATCAACAGGTGCTGCATATAAGAATGAGACAGGTCAACAACCACACATCTTCCAAAGCCCAAATGTATTTTTAAATCAAAGATTGCCCTCTGAAATAATTTAAAATAGCTCTCTGTCTTAGGAAAGGTTTATGATTAACTGATATGTTATTTGTGTTTTCTACCAATACCTGTTAATGCCCATGTTTGGATCTTCAAATTTTCCACTGTGTACTTTTTGTCTGGAGAAAACCTTGGACTAGAGATAAGACCATTTCAAAAAATGTATTCCTAGCAGCTCATGCTTCCAGTCCACCAGTCTGGGCTTGAGGCTGTGTCAAGATCATGAAATACATACTGTTTGTCACCTTTGTTGGTGTGGCTATGAGTATATTTTTTACTTCTATTTTTGTGATTTATAGGGAAGCTCATTTTCTGAGCAAATTTGCAAGGTAGTCTATTGTGGGAAAGTGAAGTCCAGTTTCAACTTGCAAAAGTTTTAAAGCAGAGCACTGCAACTTCTTTTGACTGCTGTCTGCTCATAACAGCTTGTTTCACCAAAAATGGAATGAATGGCTTCATAATGGTTGTTGACCCAGGAATACTGAAATGTGTCCATAGCTTCAAAAAAGACTGTCTCTCTTGTAAGGACTATGAAGCACAAAGGTAATACCTCTGCCTCAGGAAATCTGAAAGCTGCTATAATTTTTTGGACTATGGGCGAGTGCTCCAAGGAAATATCTCTGCAGACTTGTTTTGTACTTACAATCAGTCCACTATTGACCACTACTATGTTCACTCTGGGACTAGAAGCTGGTGCTTTAGGTGCAGATACGTGAGATGCCAATCTGTTTGACCACCTTATTTTAGGGAGCAGCAAATGAATGTCCATTAGACTTGCCCACCACTGCTACCATGAGTTTTTATAGAAGTAGAGCCTACAAGTGAGATTCTTTTAGTCACAGGGGCACAAGATTCCTTATGTCAGATGTTGACGTATGCCACTTCTATCTCCTAGTTGCCTTCCCCATCAATGCTGCTGCTGTTGATGACAAGATCATGGGAGGCTATACCTGTGCAGAGAACTCTGTCCCCTATCAAGTGTCCCTGAATTCTGGGTATCACTTCTGTGGAGGTTCCCTCATCAACAGCCAGTGGGTCCTGTCAGCTGCTCACTGCTACAAGTCGTGAGTGTTAAAAAAATATTAAAAAATATTCTGTTACCTACTTCTTTCTTCCAGTTCACTTCTAGCAAGTACTCTGGGGTGTGAGATCCAAATACGTAAGTGACTCCATTCTGACAGGAGACAACCAAGAAATGGGTGCTGCCCAGGATGCTGGGCTGAAGCATCATGATGGGTTTTCCACTTCTTCAAATGTTTCTGTGAATGCAGAGCACTTTCTGATATGACAATGTAGTATTCTAGCAACAAGTTATGGGCTGTGATTTTTATAAATTGCATTAATCTTGCTAAGACTTGGTCACTGGAGAACAGGAAGAGGAATGAGGTCAGGGTGATAGCAGTTTTCCTTTTTCCAGAATGTTTCTATAAAGCACCATTATATATTCAATTTGTCCCAGCTCAGAAAACCTGCATAAATTCACCACCTGTACAGGGAGTGGGTACAATCTCAGTGTGGATCCCCAGGATTTATTGCAGGACGAGAAAGATAATCTGCATGAAAACAGCTACTACGATAGCAATGTTGAAGCGAGTGCATACAGTGACGGGGAGGTTCCTCATAACCTATCAGTAGCAGTCTTTGCTGCCATTTTATATACCACTCCTTCTCTTTCCCAGTTGCATCCGAGTGCAGCTCGGGAAAAATAACCTGGCACTCTCAGAATCGACAGAGCAGTTGATTAGTTCAGCTAAAGTCATCTGCCACTCTGGCTACAGCTCCGCAACACTGGACAATGACATTATGCTCATCAAACTTGCCAAACCAGCCCAGCTCGACCGAGCTGTCCAAACAGTTCCTCTGCCTACCAGCTGTGTGACCACAGGCACTGAATGCCTAATCTCTGGCTGGGGCAACACACTCAGCAATGTCAGTGAGTACTCTGTGGGAATGTACAGCATCATGAGGGTCCAGGAGACACTCTAAGACCTCACAATTAACTCCAACCAGTACAGGGTAAAGCACAGAGAAGTGCTGTGGGACAGGCCTTTTTGAGTGATCAGTCTGTGTAGGACAGTAACCATTTAACAGCTTTAAAGGCAGGCCTTTAGAAGGTCCTTCCTCTTGTTCTGTGTCATGAACATGGAATTAAGTCATCCATGTGCCGTTCACCAGCATGTTCACAATGCCATAAATTTTGTGGTCTGGTACTATCAGCGGTGCAGTGCCAAGCAGTAGCAATTTAACTACTGCCAATAGAGTTGTCAGGTGTCTGAAAATAAGATTAAAATCTGTGATGGTAGATCTGAAATTATTACAGGAGAGCTCCATTCTCTTACACGAATGGTCAGAGGTGTGGATGGTGAATGGTGTCTAACCCGCTGATGACAACTAAACCTGCACCAGAAGAGAAACCTGGGAAGACCAGGTCCATGTGCTACCAGAGTAGCTCTTAGCTCCACACTTGCCAATTTATGATTTTTCTAGGTATCAGAAAAATTAACATGGCTGCAGTGTAGAATGGTGGACACATGGGTGGAATCTGTTCCACCTAAACAAAAGGAATCCATGCTGCAATTACTATTCAGGGGAAAAATGATGACCACTAAAACAAGATATCCAGTCATTACTTTTCTGCTAAGAAAGACCGGGCTCTGAAATGAACTCAGTGATGCCATCAACCATCTCTCCCTATTTTCTTGTAGATCTGTATCCAGACACCTTGCAGTGCCTGAAGGCTCCTGTACTCTCCTCAAGCGAGTGCACCAAAGCCTACCCTGGGCAAATTACCAAGAACATGATATGTGTAGGATTCATGGAGGGAGGGAAAGACTCCTGCCAGGTAAAACATCTGCCTCTCCTTTCCCATATGTTTCTCTCCTGCCTTTTGCTAGTAGAAGAGGCCATCATATTAGAGAATCTGCTATACTCACTGCACTGGCATGTCTGATTGCTGGTTTTTTTGAACAACAGCGACGGCTTACGGTGGAAGTTGCTCATGAAGTGAGGTTACGTTTTGTTCCACTCACTCGTTGTCCCTTTTTTGAGACAGCAAATACTTCTGCCCTAATTCTCCACAAGCAGATGATGCCACCTTCTGCACCTTAGGCTACTGAAAACGGAGGAGTGCTCCACCAAAGAGTCAATAGTAGTCATGGTGACTTTAGAGCTTAGGAGACAAATGTTAAGTTTTGGACTCACTGAAAATGAAATAGTCAGTATGCCAAGATCTAGACAGTCTGGAAAATGAACACACCTGACAATTGCTCTGCATTTTACATGTGCCTAGCTCCATGGAAATATTTGGCAGAATAATGTTTAAGACACACATATCCTAAGCATCTGCTAAGGACTGCATCCATCAAAAATAGGCAGCTTACTCATCCTTAGCTGTGGTGCCTTTGGACATAAAGTAACACACAGTAGCATCAGGTGTAGAGGGGTAATCAGAAATGACCTTTGTAGAACAACTGTGTAGAAAAAGCCCAATGGAGGTCCCTTGATTTCTGGGATCTCTGGCTCATCACTTATGCTGATACCATTTGCTGAATATCTGTATCCTTTATCTGCACAGGGGGATTCCGGTGGTCCAGTAGTCTGCAATGGGCAGCTCCAGGGCATTGTTTCCTGGGGTATTGGATGTGCGCAGAAAGGCTATCCTGGGGTTTACACTAAGGTTTGCAATTATGTCTCCTGGATCGAAGCAACTATGTCTGCCAACTGAGACACTCTTCTTCTATGTGACTTGCTTTTTCGCCTCATCATTTTCTTCTGTTTTAGGACAGGACATACAAAAATTATAAAAAAATAAAGACTTTCAGGCATCCCTTCTTTGTGCAATGTTTCTCTGGGTACTTCCATAGGCTATGACATGGAGGATAGAGGCAGAGGATGTTGCTCTGGGGAAAACATTTCATATTTGTAGTGCTTCTCAACCAGCAGGATCGTGGAACCTTTTGCAGACTCATCTTCCAGAGTCTTTCAGTTACTTACACGCAGCCATTTCTGGAACAGAACATCTTTTCTGTTTATCATCACCTACTCAGGTGCTACAAAACTGCCTAGAAGAGCTGAGAGAGTGCACGGAATCACACAGGCAGCATACTCCTACCGTAGAAAACAGCAGGCAGCAACACAAACACTCCTCGTTCCCCCACTCCCACGCCCAGCAATAGGACTTAACATTGCCTAGTGGAACATCCCTGAAAGCTCTGCTTGGGGAATGAAACAACCTTTTGCTTGGGCTTGTTCTCTTCACGTCTTCATGTACCAGTACCACTGGGGCTGCCCTCTATACTTTTTTCTCAGTTAACTGCTTGTACTGGGCTTGCTTAGTTTTCCTGGAAGAGTCAAAATGACAGAGGTGTTCCTGGGTTCTGGTTTTAACGCCTCCTAACTCCAACTGGCGCTGGAATTGAAAGTCCATGAAAAAGCTGCCAAAGTTGCCAATGGGCTGTGTAGCAGTCTCCTTAAAAAACAAAAGGGAAATAGAGAGTTTGAGTAAAATAAGAGGATCAAAAAAGCACAGAATAGGTGAAATGAGGAGAAATTAAAAAGACATCCGACACTAGAGGAAAGGGAGGGAGAGGAAAAGAGCAGGAAGGAACAAGTGCCATTTGCCTACAGAGACATTTGGGCCTGGCTCTCTCAGGTGCTTTGTCACTGAAATATTTGAGTAATAGGTGCCTGAGTCATCGAGATAGGCACAATATGCAAACAGGATCAGACCATAGCTTTGTGTCCCATTGCTCTGGAAGTACTTGCTGAATTCTCTCTCAGCATCTGCCCTTCTTCAGAAAAATCCCTGAGCTCTAGCCTGGCATCCTTCCTTTCAGTCTGTTTTTACCAGGAGACAGAGTTCCTGTCTGGGAGCAGTTGAAAGTCACAGGTTCTCCCTCCCTGACCACAGCGAGTGGAGAGTGGTTGATATCTTCATCTGATACATTAGGGGAAAGAAGAAAAAGTTGGAGGACAGAGGAGAGTATGTGATGAAAAGATGATGAGATAAAAGGGGAGAAAGAAATGCTTCTATCATCAGGCAGAGTGCATTGTCAAATATGACAGACAGTGATGTTGAAAAGAGAAGTCTGGAAACAGTCCTAGTCCTCTTGTCACTATTCCCCCAATGTGCCAAGGTCTTCTGTGGGTAAAGAAGAAAATCTACTTTCCAGATTATAGGCCATTCTTGATCTTCAAATTGCTGGAATATCCTCACAGGATCTCCCCTCTTACATGGCTGGAACATCACTAGTGCCTGTGGTGAGCAGTGCCATGAAGAGGTCACTGACAGAGGTTTTCCCTCCTTTGTGCTGTCTAATAAGAGCAACAGACATCTGCAGAGCACTGAGATGTGAGGACAAGATTTTTCTTTTTCTCTGATGACATTTCCACATACTACTATTATCACACAGCTTTGCATAACAGGAGAGGATTACAGAGCTGTGAGGCCTGAGGGTCAACAGGACAAAGTGCCCTGTACTTTCTCTATTTTCTCAGGAAAAGTCCAGTGGGATCAAATGCAATGTACTTGAGTGCACATATGAAGGCATGAAAACATTGCACCAACCTGGCATGGCAGGAAGGGAAGTAACCAAATGGCAGCAGCACTTATCTAAAAGGCTCCAAAGGCAAGACTAAAACTCTCAGTCAGTCCAACTTCTCCAAAGAGAGACAACACTTAGAAGGAGTGTTAAGAGTAGAACTGGGCAACAAATTATGCTGGTTTGTGTAAAATTCACCATATGTCTCAGGGAAGGGTGGAGGGGAGGATCTGTGACTCAGAAATGACACTGTTCTAGAATAAGAAGTAATAGGTCCTGACAAAATGATGGAGTGAAAAACGAAAGTGAGAAAAATCTACAGTTTTCAAGAAGCGGAGATTGCAACACCTTTGTTAGCCCGTGGGTCACAGCTGAGATGTCTGCTGTTTGATGTATTTGGAAAAGGAGGTAACAAGATTTCCAGGGAGATCTTAAATTATCCCAGATAAATCTAAATACCACAGCAAAAAAGGGGAAGAATGTGAAATGATTTGAGGAGGAAGAGGATGAGAAAAAAAAGTCACAAAATCAAAAGGTATAGGGGGTGGGATGGTTTGAGATGGGATGGGTTTAAAAGCTATGGGCAAGTTTCTCATCTGTCTATGAATGACCAGTAGAAGTAGTTGACAGAAAATGTGAATGTATTAGAAATGTTTCAAATGGGGAGAAAAATCAGAAAAAAAAATAACAGCAATGGAAATCTGCCTGTGGTGGCAGCAGAGGCACATAGATGTGTGAGGGAGGAAATGCTGAGGAAGGAAGAGATGCCTGACGTGGGGTGGGCAGGGGAGCGTGAGAACATGTGAAATGTGAGAAAGTAGTTGGCTGGCCGGGATCAGTGGGAAATAACAGTCACACAGAGCAGTGGTTTGTATGAACCCCCCACAACTGTCTTTATATGTGTATACATATGTGCGCGCAATCATGGGAATATGATGGGGCTGGACAGGAGCCTGAGTTTGAGGCAGGGCAGGGGAAACTCGCTGAAAGCTCTGCTTGGGTTACAAAACAACCTGGGCTTGCTTAGTTTTCCTGGAAGCAGAGCTCATCTTGTTCCATCTTTGGCAGCCTAGGTCAGAAGGGCTGTCAGTCTCCTCCCCTAAGGCGATGCTACTTTGCATTGGCCTCCTCAGTGGTCAGGCTGCCCAGGTGTGTCACCTGCCCTTCCCCTGAGGTGATGCTGTCTCTGATTGGCTGCCTGGGTAGTCACTCTGCCAAGGTGTGGTGCTCACCCTTCCCTGAAGGTGATTGCTTGCTCTGATTGGCATCCAGAGGGGGCATTTCTAGTCCTAGTGACCACCCTTCTCTGAGGTGATGTTTCCTTTGATTGGCTGCCTGAGATTTCCCCCTTGCTCCTCCTATCAAATGATGAGTCAGACAGCTTATCAATCATCTGTGTGCCACTCTCCTGCCACACATGACTGGCGTAGCTGTCATATACCCCCCCATCCTGATCCGATATTGGGGAGGTTTCAATACGATCCCAAGAGCGAGATTAAGACACAAACAAGGTCAGATGTCGTACAACCTTTTAGCTTTATTTTTTATGAACAGGGGGATAAGGACTGTATAGAAAGAGACAACCGGGAGAGTGGGGAAGAGCAAAGGAGAGAGAGAGGGAGAGAGAGAGAGAGATAGGGAGATAGAGAAATAGAGAGGTAGTGAGATAGAGAGGTAGAGAGATAGAGAGGGGAAGGGACCAAGTCGGGGACAAGTCTAATTACCACCACTCCGAGTCCAGTGATGTTCCATTGGCTCCCTCTGTGGTGTCCAAGTGTCGCAGGTTTTGTCGAAGCAGGTCCCGGAAGATGCGCAAGGAGGAGAGGAAGAAGGAGAAAAAGCCCCACTGCCTACCGGAGCACGTGCGCTCCTTTATATAGGGTCCCACGCTTATGCGTAGATTGCAGCTGTGTACGTGCCATTCGTGTGGCACGTGCGGTATGTGTTGCCTCCTCGGGAAGCCTTTTTGCGCCCTGGCTTTTGCGCATGCGCATGGCGGCACCCGTTGTGTGGTACATGCTGCCTCCTCGGGAAGCCTTTTTGCGCCCGGGCTCTCGCGCATGCGCACGGTGGCGCTTGTCCGCAGACTGTGAGGGGGGGGGCAGTGCCCTCCGAGGCAGGACGTCAACGCATGGAAATGGTGGTGCGACGGCAATGTCGAGACAAACTGCATACAGTAGCAGTCTGCTACACCACCCCCCCCACCCCCATTGCCCAGCCTTTTCACTCTTGCCACGCTTCCTGCAGGCCTCAAAGCTTGATGGTTGGTGACATATCGACCATATGCCTTGCCCCTGCCTCCTCAAATGCTGGCTGTTCTGGGTCCCCTGACTGCCAGGCGGACATTGCCAGGCAACTAGCTCCACCTTCTCACTCATGATTGGTGGAAAGCTGTAACCCTCCCTTCCCTTCTTTCCAGTCTCTACATTGGGATTTGCTGGGACCCAGTGGGGTCCCAGGTGGAATCTCTCTGGTATCACCTGGTCTCACTGCAATGTGGAGGTGGATGACGTTGATACTGTCACAGGACCACCCCAGCTGTTAAATTGGATACACCATTCTCACATCAATTGAGTAATGAAAAGCCAGGCCCGTCGACAGACAACAGGTTCTTGAAAGTCAACTTCCTGAAAGTCAAAGAATGAAGTGCAATATTTTGCTAATCCTGGTACTGTTGACTCTGATACAGCATGGCTAAGTACAAAATTAAAAAGAATGGATGATCCAGAGTGGTGGAACAGTAATAAAATAGAAAAAGAAAAATTCTACTTAAAGTATGAAGGACCTGGATTCCCAATTAACAAAAAAAATTAAAGACAATTTTGCTTTTTGTTGTGAATTAGATAAGGCAAAAGATCTAACAGTAATAGAGATAGTCAAAAGAATTAAATCCCATTGTCCCAATGACACTAGTTGCTCTTTAACCCTTCATTACAGGTGTTGTGTCGTGGCTGATGGTGAAATCGGCTATGTAGACAGGAGTGTATCCTGTGAAAGAATTGATTCTAAACCAACAACAGTCCTGGTACCCACCACAATGAACCTAATGTTAACACCATTAATGAGAGGAGTTTATCCCACAAATATCTGAAATTGGACCTTTTGCTATTAAACATACAGGGCAACAAGAAATGATATTTAATCCCTTATGGTCACTGAAACAAGTAGAAGTGATAATACAGATCAATATTTCTACAATTGAATTGAGCCACTCACCATTTCTAGGCACATCCAATGCAGGTTGGTCAGCATGGTTACATGAATGAACCTTTATCATTCCAAGGTGAACAAAAAGAGATGCGACTGGTATCACAGTGTGGTGGGTTGACCCTGGCTGGGGGCCAGGTGCCCGCCAGAGTCGCTCTATCTCTCCCCTCATTCACTAGACAGGGGGGAAAAAATATAATGAAAAGCTTATGGGTCGAAATAAGGACAGGGAGAGATCATTCACTAATTATCATCACGAGCAAAACAGGCTGAACTTAGAGAGGAAATTCATCTAATTTATTACTAAGCAAAACAGAGTAGAGGAATGAGAAATAAAATAAAATCTTAAAACACCTCCCCCCACCCCTCCCATCTTCCCGGGCTCAACTTCACTCCCGGCTTCAACCTCCGCCTCCCCTCAGCAGCACAGGGGGACGGGGAATGGGGGTTACGGTCAGTTCATCACACGGTGTTTCTGCCGCTTCTTCATCCTCAGGGGGAGGACTCCTCTCATTGTTCCCTTGCTCCAGCATGGAGTCCCTCTCACGGGAGACAGTCCTTCACGAACTTCTCCAACGTGAGTCTCTCCCACGGGCTGCAGTCCTTCACGAACTGCTCCAGCGTGGTCTCTTCCACGGGGTGCAGACCTTCAGGAGCAAACTGCTCCAGCGTGGGGTCCCCCACGGGGTCACAAGTCCTGCCAGCAAACCTGCTCCGGCATGGGTTCCTCTCTCCACGGTTCCACAGGTCCTGCCAGGAGCTTGCTCCAGTGTGGGCTTCCCATGGGCCACAGCCTCCTTCTGGTGTCTCCACCTGCTCCGGCGTGGGGTCCTCCACGGGCTGCAGGTGGAATCTCTACACTCCCTCATCCTTCCTCCATGGGCTGCAGGGGGACAGCCTGCTTCACCATGGTCTTCACCATGGGCTGCAGGGGGATCTCTGCTCTGGTGCCTGGAGCTCCTCCTCCCCCTCCATCTGCACTGACCTTGGTGTCTGCAGAGTTTCTTACATCTTCTCACTCCTCTGTCCGGCTGCAAAAGCTCTCTCTAACTGTTTTTTTTCCTTCTTAAATATGTTATCACAGGGGCGGTGATTGGCTTGGCCTTGGCCAGCGGCGGGTCTGTCTTGGAGCCGGCTGGCATTGGCTCTGTCAGACACAGGGGGAGCTTCTAGCAGCTTCTCACAGAAGCCACCCCTGTACACCCCCCCTGCTACCAAAACCTTGCCATGCAAACCCAACACACACAGGGACGTGATTGGGAGTCTTGAATAGCATAAATGCTGAAGTGCTTGTTAACAAAGTGCAACCACAAATGACTTGGGCAAATTAGAACATCCATTGCATTCCTCTCTATTATCACTGGGGGTCTAAGCAACAACTTACATCTGATATACTACCTCAATGGGAAAAAAGTAATGAAAAAGATCACTAGTTGATTGTAAAAGCTCTTAAAGCCACCCAGGGCAATGTTCCACTAGCTCTTAGCTGTATCCAAGCTCAACTGTGGATGCAGCGTACAATAGCAGCAAATATAAGGAAGGTGAAGAGGTCATTTTACCTACAGAGATTCAAAAACTAATTTGGAATAATGTAACTAGATTTGAAAAGAAGTTCCAAGCCTGGTGGTATTTGGTCAGCTTTACCCATGACCCCTTTAACAACAGGGCCACTGCTTTTGTCTTAACAATACACAATGCTTCAGTGTACACCATATATGCAATTATTGAATTGGGATTAAATCACAATGGAACTGTACTCTGTCCATTAGAACATAGAGAATGGGCCCAACAAGTTGGGAATAAATGGCAAACTATTG
Organism: Grus americana; assembly: GCF_028858705.1. Classification (NCBI taxonomy): domain Eukaryota; kingdom Metazoa; phylum Chordata; class Aves; order Gruiformes; family Gruidae; genus Grus; species Grus americana. The sequence goes on from NC_072852.1 coordinate 85,872,501, forward strand.
ACATAGATGCATGTGTTGCACAAGACCAACGAGGATTTGTTTGTGAAAGTAATACCATCAAAGCCCAAGACATTTGCCTTGACATTGAACAAAAAAAATCTGCCATTTTGAGATAAGTCCCAATGAAAACCCTGAAACTGTAGTTGTTGTCCCTATCCAATATCGGGGAGGTTTTGATACAATCCCAAGAGCGAGATTAAGACACAAACGAGGTCAAATGCCATATACCAGAAGCAGTTTTTATTATGAAAACTGTAAAAAAGAAAAGGTAAAGGTAACTGATAAGAGCGATAGGACAGGGCAGAAAAGAAAGAAAACCAAGCAAGACTCCGGGATAGAATTGCAAGAATAGTCACCGCCACGGATCCACGGTGTCTCGGTGGGGGAAAGGGGTCCAAATCTCTCGTTCTGCGACGGCGGACGACGATGCGGGTCCGCAGCATCCCATGGACAAAGGCGCAGTGCGGGTCCACAGTGTCTCGGAGGTCCATCTCGGGAGAGTCCAAATCTCTTGTTCTGCGGTGATGGGTGAAGGCGTGCCATCCTCATATTGGCAGTCCCCTTTTATACTGGTGGCAGTCTTCACGATGGCATGTACGACACGGCTTCCACGTTCCTGCACATGCGTACACACAGTTCCAGACCCATTCTTCACGCAACTGTTATTTGACTCCTTGGCGCATGACCCGGCAAGGCGTTTTTCGCAGGTTGAAAGTCTCGACAACCCGGCAATCGTCCTTACCACCCGGCAATCGTCCTTATTGTCCTCATCGCACTCAGTAGCTGGAGGGCTTTCCTACTTGAGCAAAGTGATCTTTGAGACAAAAGTTCTTACAGTCCGGTTTCACACAGTTGTATATACTGGTACGGGTTGTGCCTGTATGAGAACGCTTTGTAGCACTATATTTGTAGATAATGTTAAAGTAAACATAAGTAGTAACTGAAATATTTGTATTTGTAACTTTACCAAAATTATGGGATGTGACTTTAATTATTCAGCCTCTAACACATCCCACTAATTGCTCTGGTCTAACTATACATTATACCAAAATTTGTTGTCCACTCCCATAAGTATGAATACAACACTAGTACAAAATCTAATACAACACAAGAAGTTACAATGAGTATTAAAACATGTGAAAGATGATGGTTCTAGTCACTGTACACCACGATGCAGAAGAAATTCGCCATATTCTTGAAAGGGTAAAAAGAGACAGAGAGCATAGATGGTGGGAAACCCTTTTTGGATGGTCACCCACCGCAACAGGAATTTACAACCATATGCTACATTCTATAGTAATCCTATTAAGTCTGGCCATATTGTACTTGTGGCTGATAATAGTCTTATATGCAAAAATGGGAAGAATGATTGATTGACTTGAAATAATTTGTGAACTTCACTTAGCATAATAGCAGGGATGCTCAATAAAAACAAAGGGAAGAGCTGTTGAGGGATATTAGTTGTTTAATGTAAATAAATAGGTTTTAATTAGAATAAATTACTTAGCAATATAATAGAGCGTGATTTGTGCTGTTTGTTTAGCTTAACTAGAGTGGCTAGATTTGCTGCAGCCTTAGGCCATCGTAAAGGTATTTTTCTCAGTAATTTTCCTAGTAGTTTTCCAAATAGCTAGTAACAGTGCTGTGTATAGTCTTTTAGTATGGGAAAGTATTTTGACATCACACTAATGTCTCTGTAGTGGTTTTTTTCAAGTCTGGGACTCGTCAGTTATCTATGTTCCACCAGCAAGGGCAGGTGCACAAGGAGTGTAAACCAGAAGATAAAAAGACTCCAACCTTTGGGGAAAACTGCAAGTCAACAAGCTAAAAGCCTGCCTGCCTGGACACAGAAGAAGAATCCAATTAGATGTTAGAAGACCTCAGATCAAAAATCACTATTGGACTAAAGGACACATGGACAGCACGAGGGGTGGGAGTATGGGACCCAAGGGTATAATTGCCCTGGGATTTCTTTGTTCTGGGTTTCTCTCTTTGGAGACACCAAGCCCAGGCTAATCCTGCTGCTGCACCTTTCAATTAAATTAAGTATTGTATAAAACCCAACGCCGGAGACTCTGCTACGGGAAACCTAGGGTCGAGCCTGAGGAAGTACGCCCAAGAATAAGTATGTGTACGTGCGCGACACCATGAGTGGTGTGTGATTACAGGGCAGCAGCTAACTCCTTTAACATATCGGTCAGGTGCCAGCGGCGATGGCAGTGAGAAGCCCAGTGGCCCATGGCTGCCATCTAGTGGCACAGCCACGGGATACTGACTGTGTGAGCCGGTGGCTCTCATGGAGATGGGGGTTCTCAGAACACCAGGATGGCCGAGGGGTGGAGGGGTGGCCGGAGAGGGGCCCCAGACCTGAGCCGGGAGCTGCTCCACCTTCGGCAAGCTCCCTGTGCACAGGACAGTGATGTGTACGTGGCACCTACAGGGATGACACTGGGGTGAGGGAATGGGTCAGGGATGGGGACAGGACACCTGTGAGGACAGTGACAACACAGTGATGGGGACAGGTTCAGGGAGGGGGTGGCTCCTCACCTGTGTGCAACTTCCGTGCGGTCCATCTGAGCACCACCAGCTTCAGCTGAGGTCCTTGGTCCCCAGCTGCCTGTAGTGGTTCCTCCCTTGCAAGAGGACTCAGCCCTGGTCTCCCCTCAGCCCCAGGAAGTGTTAACACATGGAACAGGCCACTACGTTGGGGACAGGGTGAAAGCAAGGGGACATTGCTGGGGACACCTCCCCCAGGGTGGTGGGGAGCCTCTGAGGAACACCACCACCCCTTACCTCAATGAGCAGTAGCAGTGGGATGGGCATGGGGCAGGCAGGGCTTTCCGAGGTTTATGTCTGCAGGAAGACGTCTCTTCTCAGCAGGAGATCATGGGTCACATGGGGGGCAGTTTTTGGAGTGAATTTAGGGGATTTTGGGGGTTGACAACATAAAGGTGAGGAAGGCAATTCAGGATGAAGTTGGGCAGGCACCAACCTGCAGTAGCTGTGTGAGATGGGAGACAGGATTGAGGCCATCAGCACTCACCGCTGGCGGCAGCCCAGGCTCTGGAGGTACAGCGCCTTGATGTCTGGAAGGGGGGGAAGCAGGGACATTGCCACTGGCTGGGGGACAAAGTTCCACACACACCCCACTGCCTCCCCCTTGCCAATGGCAGACTCATAGTTGAGGATGGCGTCCCTCTGACAGGGTCAGGCAGCTGGCGGGAAGAGGGGTGCAGAGATGGTACCAGGCAGCTTCACCATCACACAATTCCTGGAGGTAGCAGCAGGACTGTCCCAAGTTCAGCAGGTCGGGCAGTGTCAGGAAGGAGATGCTGTGCAATAGTTGTGGGAAGGACCGCATTAACCCTGGGACCCCTCCTTGCCCTGGGAGGAGGGAGACCCCAGACTCACTGTCTCACCCACTCAACTCACTATCTCAGGGGAAAATGCTGGAGGGCTACCACATCCTCCCCCCCTCTTCAATATCCTACAGACTGCTGCAGGGTGGCTTGCACTGCAGGGAGGGGATGTGGGTGAAGTGATGGCAGGCAGCCCCCTGGCAAGCACAACCCTCCGCTCATCCTGATCCACCCCACTGGCATCCCAGCAGTTTTACCATCACGTCCTTGTCACCCTCCGTCAGATGGCAGTGGCGTTGACAGTGGGAAGACCAGTAGCCCAAGGCAGCCATCTGGTGGCATAGCCACAGGATACTGAGTCTATGTGAGACGGGGGCAGACAAAAATCCTAACAGTGCTTTAGGTTTCTCACTGTCTAGCAGACTCCAGCCACAAAATTGAAAACATCCAGCCAATGCTCCCCACATGAAAGATACCAGCACTGAAAGATGTTTCTGGCCTGAAACTTCCCCCAGCAGCCCTTTCACAGCCCCACTGACACTGGAGCTCTGGGCTTGCCTAACCACCTAAACAGTTTGAATAGTGCATTACGTGTCTCATTTTACATGAGAATCTAGGCTCAAAAAGTAAAATGTCTAGCCAATGATCCCAAATGAAAGATGCCAGCACTGAAAGACGTTTCTGGTGGGAAAAATTCACCCTGGGGCCTTCTCACAGCCCCACTAACATTGGGGCTCTGGGATTGCCTAGCCACCTAACCAGTCCTACCAATGCCTTTATGTCTCTCACACTGTCTACCAGAGTCCAGCCTAAAAATTGAAAACATCCAGTCAATGCTCCCACACAAAAGGTGCCAGCACTGAAAGATGTTTCTGGCCTGAAAGTTCCTCCAGAAGCACTCTCACAGCCCCAATAGCACTGTGGCTCTGACATTGCCTAGCCACATAAACAGTCCCAACAGTGCCTTACGTCTCTGACATTGTCTACCACAGTCCAGTCTCAAAATTGAAAACATCCAGTCAATACTCCCAGATGAAAAATGCAGCACTGAAAAATGTTACTGGCAGGAAAATTTGCCCAGCAGCCCTTTCACAGCCCGACTAACACTAGGGTTCTGGGTTTGCCTAGCCACCTAAACAGTCCCAACAGTTTCTTACGTCTCTCTTTTTCTACTAGAATCTAGCATCAAAATTGAAAACATCTAGCCAATGCTTCCACACTAAAGATGTCAGAATTGAAAAATGTTTCTTTTGGGAAACTTCCCTTAGCTGCCCTTTCACAGCTGCACTAACACAGGGGCTCGGGGCTTGCTTAGCCACCTAAAGAGTCCGAACTGTGCCTTATATTTCTTGCACTCTCTACCAGAGTCCAGCCTCAAAATTGAGAGCATCCAGTCAATTCTCAAACACAAAAGATGCCAGCACTGAAAGATGTTTCTGGTCTGAAACTTCCCCCAGCAGCCCTTTCACAGCCCTAACACTGGGACTCTGGGCTTGGCTAGCCACCTAAACGGTCTGAACAGTGCCTTACATCTCTCTCCCTGTTTACTAGAGTCAGATCTCAAAACTGAAATCATCCAGCCTCTGCTTCCAGATGAAAGATTCCCACATTGCAAGGTGTTTCTGGCCTGAAACTTTCCTCAGTGGCCCTTTCACAGCCCCTCTAACATTCAGGTTGTGGTCTCTCTGTACCATGTGTCAGTTCCCCACATCTCTCACTGTACAACTGTTCTGTGCACACTGGTAAAAATTTAAACATCAGGAGGGAGAATGGAGTAGAGAGCTGTCAGATACTGTTGAAAAGCCACAAATACCCTGTTTTATCTCACATGGTTGTGTCAAAGACTGTTGAAAAACCGCAAGTACCCTGCTTTGTCTCAAACAACTCATGGTTGCCACGGGCACAGCAGAGGTGGGGCAGTGAATTGTCTACCTCTACCTCCTCTGGTAACTTTCCAGCAGCTGCTTTGGGCATGTGTTGGTCACCTGGGACCCCAGAGGAGCTCCCCCAACCCAATTCCAGAACTCTCTGGAATTTCAAACTGTGCAGACCCCTGAACCTTCTAGAACAAGGGACTGCACAGGTGCAAAACTCATCTGCATGTTACTGCCCCGAGGGTGGTCCCTGAGGGAGAAAACAGTTGAAATGTGAGCATGTGTACCACACCAGTGTCAACCCACCACCTGCGGACCAAGATGCCATCCTTGTGATGACATCATGGGATCCAAGGGTGGTGATAGCTATCCTATCCTGTCTTCTTTTCCTTCTCTCCTTCTTTTCTTCTTCTCCTTTCCTCTTAAGAAATTAATATGTTATAAAACCAGTTGTTGCCTTTGCCAGACCAATTTGCCTAGTTATTAGCTGTACCAGTTGTTTGTGGCAAGTGTTTTACCTATTCTCTGCACAGTTGCCAGTTGTTGACACTTAGCCTGTAGATTCAGTGGTGGCATCCTTCTTTTGGTAGCATTGGCTGGACGTTTTCGATTTTGAGGCTGGACTGACTGTGGTAGACAATGCCAGAGATGTAAGGTATGGTTCAGACTGTTTAGGTGGCTAGGCGAGCCTGCAGCCCCAGTGTTAGTGGGGCTGTTGTTGGGCCGCTGTGCTAAGTTTCATGCCAGAAACATCTTCTGGATGGTTGGGAACTGAGATGTACATAAAGGAACAATCTTTCACAGCTGTGTGCTGGGACTGTGCAGCTCAGGTGGCTCCTGTGAGGGTGGGGCTGGGCCCACTTCTCAAAAGTTTGCAGGTGGGGAAGGACCAGGACATCTCTTTGTGCAGCCAGTGAGGCTGAAGTTGGGGCTGGCCCTGCTGTGCCAAGGGATCTAGTTGGGGAAGGGGCTGCTTGCACTTGCCTGCCCTTGGGAGCTGGCTGAGGAGTGAAATGAAGCAGGTTCCACAGGCAGCTGCCTCCAGCAAGGAAGGATCTCTCCCAGCAGTCCTGTACAGCACGCACCACCAGCACACAGTGCTGGGAGCTCTGTGCCTCTGTTGGCCAGGTGTGTGAGTTGCCATCTGTCTGGGAAGCCTTGTGGGAGAAGAGCGTTGGACAGCCGTCACTTGCTTCTGGGTGGGCAAGGGTTGGGCTGCTGGCACTGTGTAGGAGGAAGGGACAGGGGCAGAGAGAAGCCTTGGGGTGGTGAGGGTCTCCCGTTAGTGCCAGGAAGTACGGTGAGTCATGTGTCTGGGGCCATCCCTGCCATGTTTTGCCAGTTTGCTGCCTGACTTCATCCTGTCCCTGCCCCCATCTCCCTTTCAGGCTGTCTGGGTCCCAGAAGATTTTCGTTCTTCTGCCAACGCTGCCCTATAGCTTGTTGCCTTCCACATTTACTTCCAATGCCTCTCCCATTCTGGTACCTCATCTGCTCTTATTTAAGTCTTCCTACGTTGCTTTTGAAAAAAGCATTTCTACATCTCCATCTCTTCAGCAACCTGTCTCTGTCTTCAGTGCATCCCTCTGCTGTGCACTCCATTGCTCTTCCAGAGTCCTTTTGCCTGTGGCTGTCTACTGTGATTCCTCTCCTGATATTTAAATTTTTACCACTATGGACAGTACAGCTGGACAGTGACAGATGTATGGGATGGTCACATGGTAAGGTGAGTCCACAGCCCGAACGTTAGAGGGGCTGAGGGAAGGTTCAGGCCTGAAAGATCTTTTGATGCTGGCACCTTTCTTCTAGGAGCAGGGGCTGGATGTTTTGAGGCCTGAATCTGATAAACAGGGAGAGAGATGTAAGGCACTGTTCAGACTGTTTAGATGGCTACGAAAGACTAGTGCTCCAAAAGAAATGTGGGATGAAAGGGCTGCTTGGGGGAAGTTTCCAGCCAGAAATATCTTTCAGTGGGGGCATCTTTAATCTGGGAGCATTGGCTGGACATTTTCAATGTTAAGGCTGGACAGTGGTAGAAAATGAGAGAGACGTAAGGCATGGTTTGGACTGTTAAGATGGTTACGCTAGATTACAGCCTAAATGTTAGTGGAGTTGTGAATGGGCTGTAAAGGGAATTTTCAGGCATGAAGCATCTTTCAGTGCTGCCGTCTTTTGTATGGGAGCATTGGCTGGACACTTTCAGTTTTGAAGCTCGAAGCTGGTCAATGGCTATGGAGATGAGAAGTTGATCCTCGGAGTTTTTAGGTTGCCTAGGCAAATGTTCAGACCCATTGTCAGCAGGACTGTGAATGGGGTGATGAGACAGGTGTCAGCAAAGAAACACCTTTCAAGACTGCACCTTTCATCTGGGAGCAGGGCCTGGACGTTTTAAATTTTGAATCTCGACACTGGGCGAAGGCCAGAGAGATGCTAATTTGCTCCTTGGAGTTTTTTGGTACATTGGCAGGATTGTGGGAAATGTGACTGCTTTCAGGAATGAAAGACCTGTTGGGGCTCGTGCCTTTTGTCTGGGAGTTGGGCCTGGACATCTTCAGGTTTTGAAGAGTTTTTTTCAGTGCCTGGGTGAGCCCACAGTCCCAGTGTCAGCAGGACTGAGAATGAGGCAATGATTCAGGGTTCAGGAGAGACACACATCTCTGGCGTGGCACGTTCAATCTAAGAGCAGGCGCTGGATGCTTTTGGTTTTGAAGCTTGAAGCAGGTCGAGGGTGAGGTAGATGCTAAGTCAGTCCTCGGAGGTTTTTCAGGTTCTAGATGAGCCTTCTGCACCAGTGTTAGCTGGGTTGTGGCTTGAGCAATGAGTCAGGGCTCAGGAGAGACACGTATTGCAGGTCTGACACCTTTGGTGTTAGAGCAGGGGCTGGACGGTGTTCTGTTCAGAAGCTGGAAGCAGGTGGATGGTGAAATGGATGCTGAGTCAGCTCTCCGAGGTTTTCAGGTTCTAGATGAGTCTTCCGCGCCAGTGTCTACTGGATTATGATTGGGGTGATGAGACAGGTTTCAGGACAGAAGCACCTTTCGGATTGGGACCTTTAGTGTGAGAGCAGGCGCTGGATGTTTTCAGTTTTGAAACTCTAAGCAGGTCGATGGCGAGATGCATGCAAAGTCGGTCCTCAGAGTTTTTTGGGTTCTGGAGCAGCCTGCTGCCACGGTATTAGCTGGATTGTGAATTGGGCGATGAGGCAGGTTTCAGGAAAGACACAGCGTTCTGGGGTGGCCCCTGCCGCCTGACGGCAGGGCCTGGACATCTTTACGCTTTAAGCTGGAAGCAGGTCTAGAGTGAGAGAGATGCTTTGTTGGTCCTCCGAGTTTTTCGGGTTCTACGTAAGCCTGCCGCCCCAGAATTACCTGGATTGTGCCATAGGCACTGAGTCAGGGTTCTGGACGGGTGCGCATTTCAGGTCTGACACCTTTGGTGCGAGAGCAGGGGCTGGATGCTTTTCAGTTTGGAAGCTCAAAGCAGGTCAACGGCTAGATCCATGCGAAGTCGCTCCTTTGAGGTTTTCAGGTTCTACATGAGCCTTCGGTGCCAGAGTTAGCTGGATTGCGAACTGGGTGAAGAGACGGGTTTCAGGACAGACACAACTTCCTGGGATGGCACCTTTTGTCTGAAAGCAGGGCCTGGAATTTTTCAGTTTTGTCGCTCGATTCCTGGTGAAGGCCAGAGAGAGATGGTAATTTGCTCCTCCGAGTTTTTGGTACCTTGGCAGGCTTGTGAAGTGGGCGACGAGACTGCTTTCAGGAATGAAAGACCTGTTGGGGCTCACGCCTTTTGTCTGGGAGTTGGGCCTGGGCATCTTCAGGTTTTGAGCTAGATGCTGGGTGACGCCGAGAAAGAAGGTAAGTCACCCATCAGATTGTTTCCTTGGCAAGGCAAGCTGTTTAGTGCCAGTGTTAGTAGGGCTGTGAATGGTTTGGTGAGGGAAGCTGCATTTCAGGACATCTTCTCTGTGGCATTAAGGAACAAATCTTCAGAGCTGTGTGCTGGGGCTGGGCAGTGGGTCTGATGAGGATGGAGCTGGGCCCAGTTTTCAGGTGGGCTGCAGGTGGGGAAGGGGCAGGGCAGCTGTTTGTGCAGGCAGTGAGGCTCAGGATGGGGCTGGCCTTGCTGTGCTTGCCTGACCTTGGGAGATGACCTAGGAGGGAAACAAAGGCGGTGCAACAAGCAGCTACCTCCGAAAAGGAACAAGCAAGTCCACAGGCAAGGAATAATCCTTCCAAGCATTCAATGATGGTCGGCTCCACCAGCACATAAGCTAGGTGAGCCTGCAACCCTACAACAGTAGGACGGTGAATGGGGCGACGAGACAGGTTTCAGGACAGGAACAGGTTTAGGGTGACGGTCAAAGGCGGTTGGTGGCCAGTTAGCCTCTAAGTCACATGTTGAAGTTTTTGGGTACCTCAAGGAGCGTGCAGGGCCAGGGTTAGTAGGACTGTGAATGGGGCCGTGCTTGAGGTTTCAGGAAAGAAATACCATTCGGGGCTGGGAGGGTTTGCCCGGGAGCAGGGCCCGGACATTTTCAATTTTGATCTCCAAATGCGGTTGCTGGTCAGCGATATGCTGAGTCGCATGACGGAGTTTTTGGATGTCTAAGGAAAGCAGCAGTGCCAGGGTTAGTAGGGCTGTGAATGGGGCCGTGCTTGAGGTTTCAGGAAAAAAACACCATTTGGGGCCGGGAGGTTTTGCCCGGGAACAGGGCCCGGATGTTTTCAGTTTTGATGGCCGGAGGCGGTCGCTTTCCAGCTGGATGCTAAGTCACATGTCGGAGTTTCTGGATGCGTAAAGAAAGCTTCAGTGCCAGGGTTAGTAGGGCTGTGAATGGGGCCGTGCTTGAGGTTTCAGGAAAGAAACAGCATTCGGGGCCAGCAAGTTTTGCCTGGGAGCAGGGCCCGGACGTTTTCTGTTCTGACGGCCGAAGGTGTTGGCTGGTCAGTGAGCCTCCAAGTCGCATGTTGGAGATTTTGGGTGCCTGAAGGAGCCTGCAGGGCCAGGGTTAGTAGGGCTGTGAATGGGGCCGTGCTTGAGGTTTCAGGAAAGAAACAGCATTTGGGGCTGGGAGGGTTTTGCCCGGGAGCAGGGCCCGGACGTTTTCAGTTTTGACGGCCAAAGGCGATCGATGATTAGTGAGCCTCCAAGTCGCATGTCAGAGTTTTTGGTTGCCTCGAGGAGCCTGCAGGGCCAGGGTTAGTAGGGCTGTGAATGGGGCCGTGCTTGAGGTTTCAGGAAAGAAACAGCATTTGGGGCTGTGAGGTTTTGCCCGGGAGCAGGGCCCGGACGTTTTCAGTTTTGACGGCAGGAGGTGATCGCTAGCCAGCGAGAATCTAAGTCACCTGTCGGAGTTTTTGGATGTGTAAAGAAAGCTGCAGCACCTGGCTTAGTAGGGCTGTGAATGGGGCTGTGCTTGAGGTTTCAGGAAAGAACCACAATTTGGGGCTGCGAGGTTTTGCCCGGGAGCAGGGCCCGGACGTTTTCAGTTTGCACGACCGAAGGCGGGCCATGTCCAGCAAGATGCTAAGTCGCATGACGGAGTTTTTGGGTGCCTCGAGGAGCCTGCAGGGCCAGGGTTAGTAGGGCTGTGAATGGGGCTGTGCTTGAGGTTTCAGGAAAGAAACACCATTTGGGGCTGGGAGGTTTTGCCCGGGAGCAGGGCCCGGACGTTTTCAGTTTGCACGACCGAAGGCGGGCCATGTCCAGCGAGATGTTAAGAAGCATGTCGGAATTTTTGGATGTGTAAGGAAAGCAGCAGTGCCAGGGTTAGTAGGGCTGTGAATGGGGCCGTGCTTGAGGTTTCAGGAAAGAAACACCATTTGGGGCTGGGAGGGTTTTGCCCGGGAGCAGGGCCCGGATGTTTTCAGATGTGACGGCCAAAGGCGGTCGCTGGTCAGTGAGCCTGTATGTTGCATGTTGGAGTTTTTGGTTGCCTCGAGGAGCCTGCAGGGCCAGGGTTAGTAGGGCTGTGAATGGGGCCGTGCTTGAGGTCTCAGGAAAGAAACACCATTTGGGGCCGGGAGGTTATGCCCGGGAACAGGGCCCGGACGTTTTTAGTTTTGACGGCCAAAGGCGTTCGATGATTAGTGAGCCTCCAAGTCGCATGTCGGAGTTTTTGGTTGCCTTGAGGAGCCTGCAGGGCCAGGGTTAGTAGGGCTGTGAATGGGGCCGTGCTTGAGGTTTCAGGAAAGAAACACCATTTGGGGCTGGGAGGTTTTGCCCGGGAGCAGGGCCCGGACGTTTTCAGTTTGCACGACCGAAGGCGGGCCATGTCCAGCGAGATGTTAAGTCGCATGTCGGAGTTTTTGGATGTGTAAGGAAAGCAGCAGTGCCAGGATTAGTAGGGCTGTGAATGGGGCCGTGCTTGAGGTTTCAGGAAAGAAACACCATTTGGGGCTGTGAGGTTTTGCCCGGGAGCAGGGCTTGGACGTTTCAGTTTGCACGACCGAAGGCGGGCCATGTCCAGCGAGATGTTAAGAAGCATGTCGGAATTTTTGGATGTGTAAGGAAAGCAGCAGTGCCAGGGTTAGTAGGGCTGTGAATGGGGCCGTGCTTGAGGTTTCAGGAAAGAAAGACCATTTGGGGCCGGGAGGTTTTGCCCGGGAGCAGGGCCCGGACGTTTTCAGTTTTGACAGCCGAAGGCGGTCGCTGGCCAGCGAGATGCTAAGTCGCATGACGGAGTTTTTGGGTGCCTCGAGGAGCCTGCAGGGCCAGGGTTACTAGGGCTGTGAATGGGGCTGTGCTTGAGGTTTCAGGAAAGATACACCATTTGGGGCTGGGAGGTTTTGCCCGGGAGCAGGGCCCGGACGTTTTTAGTTTTGACGGCCAAAGGCGATCGATGATTAGTGAGCCTCCAAGTCGCATGTCGGAGTTTTTGGTTGCCTTGAGGAGCCTGCAGGGCCAGGGTTAGTAGGGCTGTGAATGGGGCCGTGCTTGAGGTTTCAGGAAAGAAACCATTTGGGGCTGTGAGGTTTTGCCCGGGAGCAGAGCTTGGACGTTTCAGTTTGCACGACCGAAGGCGGGCCATGTCCAGCGAGATGTTAAGTCGCATGTGGGAGTTTTTGGATGTGTAAGGAAAGCAACAGTGCCAGGGTTAGTAGGGCTGTGAATGGGGCCGTGCTTGAGGTCTCAGGAAAGAAACACCATTTGGAGCCGGGAGGATTTGCCCGGGAACAGGGCCCGGACGTTTTTAGTTTTGACGGCCAAAGGCGATCGATGATTAGTGAGCCTCCAAGTCGCATGTCAGAGTTTTTGGTTGCCTTGAGGAGCCTGCAGGGCCAGGGTTAGTAGGGCTGTGAATGGGGCCGTGCTTGAGGTTTCAGGAAAGAAACACCATTTGGGGCTGGGAGGGTTTTGCCCGGGAGCAGGGCCCGGAATTTTTCAGTTTGCACGACCGAAGGCGGGCCATGTCCAGCGAGATGTTAAGTCGCATGTGGGAGTTTTTGGATGTGTAAGGAAAGCAGCAGTGCCAGGATTAGTAGGGCTGTGAATGGGGCCGTGCTTGAGGTCTCAGGAAAGAAAGACCATTTGGGGCCGGGAGGTTTTGCCCGGGAACAGGGCCCGGACGTTTTTAGTTTTGATGGCCAAAGGCGGTCGATGATTAGTGAGCCTCCAAGTCGCATGTCGGAGTTTTTGGTTGCCTTGAGGAGCCTGCAGGGCAAGGGTTAGTAGGGCTGTGAATGGGGCCGTGCTTGAGGTTTCAGGAAAGAAACAGCATTTGGAGCTGGGAGGGTTTTGCCCAGGAGCAGGGCCCGGACGTTTTCAGTTTTGACAGCAGGAGGTGATCGCTAGCCAGCGAGAATCTAAGTCACCTGTCGGAGTTTTTGGATGTGTAAAGAAAGCTGCAGCACCTGGCTTAGTAGGGCTGTGAATGGGGCTGTGCTTGAGGTTTCAGGAAAGAACCACAATTTGGGGCTGGGAGGTTTTGCCCGGGAGCAGGGTCTGGACGTTTTCAGTTTGCTTGACCGAAGGCGGGCCATGTCCAGCGAGATGTTAAGTCGCATGTGGGAGTTTTTGGATGTCTAAGGAAAGCAGCAGTGCCAGGGTTAGTAGGGCTGTGAAAGGGGCCGTGCTTGAGGTTTCAGGAAAGGAACACCATTTGGGGCTGGGAGGTTTTGCCCGGGAGCAGGGCCCGGACGTTTTCAGTTTTGACAGCCGGAGGTGTTTGCTGGTCAGTGAGCCTCCAAGTCAGATGTTGGAGTTTATGGTTGCCTTGAGGAGCCTGCAGCGCCAGGGTTAGTAGGGCTGTGAATGGGGCCGTGCTTGAGGTTTCAGGAAAGAAACAGCATTCGGGGCCAGCAAGTTTTGCCTGGGAGCAGGGCCCGGACGTTTTCTGTTATGACGGCCGAAGGTGTTGGCTGGTCAGTGAGCCTCTAAGTCGCATGTTGGAGTTGTTGGATGCCTGAAGGAGCCTGCAGGGCCAGGGTTAGTAGGGCTGTGAATGGGGCCGTGCTTGAGGTTTCAGGAAAGAAACAGCATTTGGGGCCGGGAGGTTTTGCCCGGGAGCAGGGCCCGGACGTTTTTAGTTTTGACGACCAAAGGCGTTCGATGATTAGTAAGCCTCCAAGTCGCATGTCGGAGTTTTTGGTTGCCTTGAGGAGCCTGCAGGGCCAGGGTTAGTAGGGCTGTGAATGGGGCCGTGCTTGAGGTTTCAGGAAAGAAACAGCATTTGGGGCTGTGAGGTTTTGCCCGGGAGCAGGGCCCGGACGTTTTCAGTTTGCACGACCGAAGGCGGGCCATGTCCAGCGAGATGTTAAGTCGCATGACGGAGTTTTTGGATGCGTAAAGAAAGCAGCAGTGCCAGGGTTAGTAGGGCTGTGAATGGGGCTGTGCTTGAGGTTTCAGGAAAGAAACACCATTTGGGGCTGGGAGGTTTTGCCCGGGAGCAGGGCCCGGACGTTTTCAGTTTTGACAGCCGAAGGCGGTCGCTGGCCAGCGAGATGCTAAGTCGCATGACGGAGTTTTTGGATGCCTCGAGGAGCCTGCAGGGCCAGGGTTAGTAGGGCTGTGAATGGGGCCGTGCTTGAGGTTTCAGGAAAGAAACACCATTTGGGCTGGGAGGGTTTTGCCCAGGAGCAGGGCCCGGACGTTTTCAGTTTGCACGACCGAAGGCGGGCCATGTCCAGCGAGATGTTAAGTCGCATGTGGGAGTTTTTGGATGTGTAAGGAAAGCAACAGTGCCAGGGTTAGTAGGGCTGTGAATGGGGCCGTGCTTGAGGTCTCAGGAAAGAAAGACCATTTGGGGCCGGGAGGTTTTGCCCGGGAACAGGGCCCGGACGTTTTTAGTTTTGACGGCCAAAGGCGTTCGATGATTAGTGAGCCTCCAAGTCGCATGTCGGAGTTTTTGGTTGCCTTGAGGAGCCTGCAGGGCCAGGGTTAGTAGGGCTGTGAATGGGGCCGTGCTTGAGGTTTCAGGAAAGAAACACCATTTGGGGCTGGGAGGTTTTGCCCGGGAGCAGGGCCCGGACGTTTTCAGTTTGCACGACCGAAGGCGGGCCATGTCCAGCGAGATGTTAAGTCGCATGACGGAGTTTTTGGATGCGTAAAGAAAGGAGTAGTGCCAGGGTTAGTAGGGCTGTGAATGGGGCCGTGCTTGAGGTTTCAGGAAAGAAACACCATTTGGGGCTGTGAGGTTTTGCCCGGGAGCAGGGCTTGGACGTTTCAGTTTGCACGACCGAAGGCGGGCCATGTCCAGCGAGATGTTAAGTCGCATGTGGGAGTTTTTGGATGTCTAAGGAAAGCAGCAGTGCCAGGGTTAGTAGGGCTGTGAATGGGGCCGTGCTTGAGGTCTCAGGAAAGAAAGACCATTTGGGGCCGGGAGGTTTTGCCCGGGAACAGGGCCCGGATGTTTTTAGTTTTGATGGCCAAAGGCGGTCGATGATTAGTGAGCCTCCAAGTCGCATGTCGGAGTTTTTGGTTGCCTTGAGGAGCCTGCAGGGCAAGGGTTAGTAGGGCTGTGAATGGGGCCGTGCTTGAGATTTCAGGAAAGAAACACCATTTGGGGCTGGGAGGTTTTGCCCGGGAGCAGGGCCCGGACGTTTTCAGTTTTGACGGCAGGAGGTGATCGCTAGCCAGCGAGAATCTAAGTCACCTGTCGGAGTTTTTGGATGTGTAAAGAAAGCTGCAGCACCTGGCTTAGTAGGGCTGTGAATGGGGCTGTGCTTGAGGTTTCAGGAAAGAACCACAATTTGGGGCTGGGAGGTTTTGCCCGGGAGCAGGGTCTGGACGTTTTCAGTTTGCTTGACCGAAGGCGGGCCATGTCCAGCGAGATGTTAAGTCGCATGTGGGAGTTTTTGGATGTCTAAGGAAAGCAGCAGTGCCAGGGTTAGTAGGGCTGTGAAAGGGGCCGTGCTTGAGGTTTCAGGAAAGGAACACCATTTGGGCTGGGAGGGTTTTGCCCGGGAGCAGGGCCCGGATGTTTTTAGTTTTGATGGCCAAAGGCGTTCGATGAATAGTGAGCCTCCAAGTCGCATGTCGGAGTTTTTGGTTGCCTCGAGGAGCCTGCAGGGCCAGGGTTAGTAGGGCTGTGAATGGGGCCGTGCTTGAGGTTTCAGGAAAGAAACACCATTTGGGGCCGGGAGGTTTTGCCTGGGAACAGGGCCCGGACGTTTTCAGTTTTGACGGCCAAAGGCGTTCGATGATTAGTGAGCCTCCAAGTCGCATGTCGGAGTTTTTGGTTGCCTTGAGGAGCCTGCAGGGCCAGGGTTAGTAGGGCTGTGAATGGGGCCGTGCTTGAGGTTTCAGGAAAGAAAGACCATTTGGGGCTGTGAGGTTTTGCCCGGGAGCAGGGCCCGGACGTTTTCAGTTTGCACGACCGAAGGAGGGCCATGTCCAGCGAGATGTTAAGTCGCATGACGGAGTTTTTGGATGTCTAAGGAAAGCAGCAGTGCCAGGGTTAGTAGGGCTGTGAATGGGGCTGTGCTTGAGGTTTCAGGAAAGAAACACCATTTGGGGCTGGGAGGTTTTGCCCGGGAGCAGGGCTTGGACGTTTCAGTTTGCACGACCGAAGGCGGGCCATGTCCAGCGAGATGTTAAGCCGCATGTGGGAGTTTTTGGATGTCTAAGGAAAGCAGCAGTGCCAGGGTTAGTAGGGCTGTGAATGGGGCCGTGCTTGAGGTTTGAGGAAAGAAACACCATTTGGGGCCGGGAGGTTTTGCCCGGGAGCAGGGCCCGGACGTTTTCAGTTTTGACAGCCGAAGGCGGTCGCTGGCCAGCGAGATGCTAAGTCGCATGACGGAGTTTTTGGGTGCCTCGAAGAGCCTGCAGGGCCAGGGTTAGTAGGGCTGTGAATGGGGCCGTGCTTGAGGTTTCAGGAAAGAAACACCATTTGGGCTGGGAGGGTTTTGCCCGGGAGCAGGGCCCGGATGTTTTTAGTTTTGACGGCCAAAGGCGTTCGATGATTAGTGAGCCTCCAAGTCGCATGAGGGAGTTTTTGGGTGCCTCGAGGAGCCTGCAGGGCCAGGGTTAGTAGGGCTGTGAATGGGGCCGTGCTTGAGGTTTCAGGAAAGAAACACCATTTGGGGGTGGGAGGTTTTGCCTGGGAACAGGGCCCGGACGTTTTCAGTTTTGACGGCCAAAGGCGTTCGATGATTACTGAGCCTCCAAGTCGCATGTCGGAGTTTTTGGTTGCCTTGAGGAGCCTGCAGGGCCAGGGTTAGTAGGGCTGTGAATGGGGCCGTGCTTGAGGTTTCAGGAAAGAAACAGCATTTGGGGCTGGGAGGTTTTGCCTGGGAACAGGGCCCGGACGTTTTCAGTTTTGATGGCCAAAGGCGTTCGATGATTAGTGAGCCTCCAAGTCGCATGTCGGAGTTGTTGGATGCCTCAAGGAGCCTGCAGGGCCAGGGTTAGTAGGGCTGTGAATGGGGCCGTGCTTGAGGTTTCAGGAAAGAAACCGCATTTGGGGCTGGGAGGGTTTTGCCCAGGAGCAGGGCCCGGATGTTTTCAGTTTTGACGGCAGGAGGTGATCGCTAGCCAGCGAGAATCTAAGTCACCTGTCGGAGTTTTTGGATGTGTAAAGAGAGCTGCAGCACCTGGCTTAGTAGGGCTGTGAATGGGGCTGTGCTTGAGGTTTCAGGAAAGAACTACAATTTGGGGCTGGGAGGTTTTGCCCGGGAGCAGGGCCCGGACTTTTTTAGTTTTGACGGCCAAAGGCGATTCATGATTAGTGAGCCTCCAAGTCGCATGTCGGAGTTTTTGTTTGCCTTGAGGAGCCTGCAGGGCCAGGGTTAGTAGGGCTGTGAATGGGGCCGTGCTTGAGGTCTCAGGAAAGAAACACCATTTGGAGCCGGGAGGATTTGCCTCGGAACAGGGCCCGGACGTTTTTAGTTTTGACGGCCAAAGGCGATCGATGATTAGTGAGCCTCCAAGTCGCATGTCAGAGTTTTTGGTTGCCTTGAGGAGCCTGCAGGGCCAGGGTTAGTAGGGCTGTGAATGGGGCCGTGCTTGAGGTTTCAGGAAAGAAACAGCATTTGGGGCTGGGAGGGTTTTGCACGGGAGCAGGGCCCGGACGTTTTCAGTTTGCACGACCGAAGGCGGGCCATGTCCAGCGAGATGTTAAGTCGCATGTGGGTGTTTTTGGATGTGTAAGGAAAGCAACAGTGCCAGGGTTAGTAGGGCTGTGAATGGGGCCGTGCTTGAGGTCTCAGGAAAGAAACACCATTTGGGGCCGGGAGGTTTTGCCCGGGAACAGGGCCCGGACGTTTTTAGTTTTGACGGCCAAAGGCCATCGATGATTAGTGAGCCTCCAAGTCGCATGTCAGAGTTTTTGGTTGCCTTGAGGAGCCTGCAGGGCCAGGGTTAGTAGGGCTGTGAATGGGGCCGTGCTTGAGGTTTCAGGAAAGAAACAGCATTTGGGGCTGGGAGGGTTTTGCACGGGAGCAGGGCCCGGACGTTTTCAGTTTGCTTGACCGAAGGCGGGCCATGTCCAGCGAGATGTTAAGTCGCATGTGGGAGTTTTTGGATGTGTAAGGAAAGCAGCAGTGCCAGGGTTAGTAGGGCTGTGAAAGGGGCCGTGCTTGAGGTTTCAGGAAAGGAACACCATTTGGGGCTGGGAGGTTTTGCCCGGGAGCAGGGCCCGGACGTTTTCAGTTTTGACAGCCGGAGGTGTTTGCTGGTCAGTGAGCCTCCAAGTTAGATGTTGGAGTTTATGGTTGCCTTGAGGAGCCTGCAGGGCCAGGGTTAGTAGGGCTGTGAATGGGGCCGTGCTTGAGGTTTCAGGAAAGAAACAGCATTCGGGGCCAGCAAGTTTTGCCTGGGAGCAGGGCCCGGACGTTTTCTGTTATGACGGCCGAAGGTGTTGGCTGGTCAGTGAGCCTCTAAGTCGCATGTTGGAGATTTTGGGTGCCTGAAGGAGCCTGCAGGGCCAGGGTTAGTAGGGCTGTGAATGGGGCCGTGCTTGAGGTTTCAGGAAAGAAACACCATTTGGGGCTGGGAGGTTTTGCCCGGGAGCAGGGCCCGGACGTTTTTAGTTTTGACGACCAAAGGCGTTCGATGATTAGTAAGCCTCCAAGTCGCATGTCGGAGTTTTTGGTTGCCTTGAGGAGCCTGCAGGGCCAGGGTTAGTAGGGCTGTGAATGGGGCCGTGCTTGAGGTTTCAGGAAAGAAACAGCATTTGGGGCTGTGAGGTTTTGCCCGGGAGCAGGGCCCGGACGTTTTCAGTTTGCACGACCGAAGGCGGGCCATGTCCAGCGAGATGTTAAGTCGCATGACGGAGTTTTTGGATGCGTAAAGAAAGCAGCAGTGCCAGGGTTAGTAGGGCTGTGAATGGGGCCGTGCTTGAGGTTTCAGGAAAGAAACACCATTTGGGGCTGTGAGGTTTTGCCCGGGAGCAGGGCTTGGACGTTTCAGTTTACACGACCGAAGGCGGGCCATGTCCAGCGAGATGTTAAGTCGCATGTGGGAGTTTTTGGATGTCTAAGGAAAGCAGCAGTGCCAGGGTTAGTAGGGCTGTGAATGGGGCCCTGCTTGAGGTTTCAGGAAAGAAACACCATTTGGGGCTGTGAGGTTTTGCCCGGGAGCAGGGCTTGGACGTTTCAGTTAGCACGACCGAAGGCGGGCCATGTCCAGCGAGATGTTAAGTCGCATGTGGGAGTTTTTGGATGTCTAAGGAAAGCAGCAGTGCCAGGGTTAGTAGGGCTGTGAATGGGGCCGTGCTTGAGGTCTCAGGAAAGAAAGACCATTTGGGGCCGGGAGGTTTTGCCCGGGAACAGGGCCCGGATGTTTTTAGTTTTGATGGCCAAAGGCGGTCGATGATTAGTGAGCCTCCAAGTCGCATGTCGGAGTTTTTGGTTGCCTTGAGGAGCCTGCAGGGCAAGGGTTAGTAGGGCTGTGAATGGGGCCGTGCTTGAGGTTTCAGGAAAGAAACAGCATTTGGGGCTGGGAGGTTTTGCCCGGGAGCAGGGCCCGGACGTTTTCAGTTTTGACGGCAGGAGGTGATCGCTAGCCAGCGAGAATCTAAGTCACCTGTCGGAGTTTTTGGATGTGTAAAGAAAGCTGCAGCACCTGGCTTAGTAGGGCTGTGAATGGGGCTGTGCTTGAGGTTTCAGGAAAGAACCACAATTTGGGGCTGGGAGGTTTTGCCCAGGAGCAGGGTCTGGACGTTTTCAGTTTGCTTGACCGAAGGCGGGCCATGTCCAGCGAGATGTTAAGTCGCATGTGGGAGTTTTTGGATGTCTAAGGAAAGCAGCAGTGCCAGGGTTAGTAGGGCTGTGAATGGGGCCGTGCTTGAGGTTTCAGGAAAGGAACACCATTTGGGGCTGGGAGGTTTTGCCCGGGAGCAGGGCCCGGACGTTTTCAGTTTTGACAGCCGGAGGTGTTTGCTGGTCAGTGAGCCTCCAAGTCAGATGTTGGAGTTTATGGTTGCCTTGAGGAGCCTGCAGCGCCAGGGTTAGTAGGGCTGTGAATGGGGCCGTGCTTGAGGTTTCAGGAAAGAAACACCATTTGGGCTGGGAGGGTTTTGCCCGGGAGCAGGGCCCGGATGTTTTTAGTTTTGATGGCCAAAGGCGTTCGATGATTAGTGAGCCTCCAAGTCCCATGTCGGAGTTTTTGGGTGCCTGAAGGAGCCTGCAGGGCCAGGGTTAGTAGGGCTGTGAATGGGGCCGTGCTTGAGGTTTCAGGAAAGAAACACCATTTGGGGCTGGGAGGTTTTGCCCGGGAACAGGGCCCGGACGTTTTTAGTTTTGACGGCCAAAGGCGTTCGATGATTAGTGAGCCTCCAAGTCGCATGTCGGAGTTTTTGGTTGCCTTGAGGAGCCTGCAGGGCCAGGGTTAGTAGGGCTGTGAATGGGGCCGTGCTTGAGGTTTCAGGAAAGAAACACCATTTGGGGCTGGGAGGTTTTGCCCGGGAGCAGGGCCCGGACGTTTTCAGTTTGCACGACCGAAGGCGGGCCATGTCCAGCGAGATGTTAAGTCGCATGACGGAGTTTTTGGATGTCTAAGGAAAGCAGCAGTGCCAGGGTTAGTAGGGCTGTGAATGGGGCCGTGCTTGAGGTTTCAGGAAAGAAACACCATTTGGGGCTGTGAGGTTTTGCCCGGGAGCAGGGCTTGGACGTTTCAGTTTGCACGACCGAAGGCGGGCCATGTCCAGCGAGATGTTAAGTCGCATGTGGGAGTTTTTGGATGTCTAAGGAAAGCAGCAGTGCCAGGGTTAGTAGGGCTGTGAATGGGGCCGTGCTTGAGGTTTGAGGAAAGAAACACCATTTGGGGCCGGGAGGTTTTGCCCGGGAGCAGGGCCCGGACGTTTTCAGTTTTGACAGCCGAAGGCGGTCGCTGTCCAGCGAGATGCTAAGTCGCATGACGGAGTTTTTGGGTGCCTCGAAGAGCCTGCAGGGCCAGGGTTAGTAGGGCTGTGAATGGGGCCGTGCTTGAGGTTTCAGGAAAGAAACACCATTTGGGCTGGGAGGGTTTTGCCCGGGAGCAGGGCCCGGATGTTTTTAGTTTTGACGGCCAAAGGCGTTCGATGATTACTGAGCCTCCAAGTCGCATGACGGAGTTTTTGGGTGCCTCGAGGAGCCTGCAGGGCCAGGGTTAGTAGGGCTGTGAATGGGGCCGTGCTTGAGGTTTCAGGAAAGAAACACCATTTGGGGCCGGGAGGTTTTGCCCGGGAACAGGGCCCGGACGTTTTCAGTTTTGATGGCCAAAGGCGTTCGATGATTAGTGAGCCTCCAAGTCGCATGTCGGAGTTGTTGGATGCCTCAAGGAGCCTGCAGGGCCAGGGTTAGTAGGGCTGTGAATGGGGCCGTGCTTGAGGTTTCAGGAAAGAAACACCATTTGGGGCTGGGAGGGTTTTGCCCAGGAGCAGGGCCCGGATGTTTTCAGTTTTGACGGCAGGAGGTGATCGCTAGCCAGCGAGAATCTAAGTCACCTGTCGGAGTTTTTGGATGTGTAAAGAAAGCTGCAGTACCTGGCTTAGTAGGGCTGTGAATGGGGCTGTGCTTGAGGTTTCAGGAAAGAACTACAATTTGGGGCTGGGAGGTTTTGCCCGGGAGCAGGGCCCGGACTTTTTTAGTTTTGACGGCCAAAGGCGATTCATGATTAGTGAGCCTCCAAGTCGCATGTCGGAGTTTTTGGTTGCCTTGAGGAGCCTGCAGGGCCAGGGTTAGTAGGGCTGTGAATGGGGCCGTGCTTGAGGTCTCAGGAAAGAAACACCATTTGGAGCCGGGAGGATTTGCCTCGGAACAGGGCCCGGACGTTTTTAGTTTTGACGGCCAAAGGCGATCGATGATTAGTGAGCCTCCAAGTCGCATGTCAGAGTTTTTGGTTGCCTTGAGGAGCCTGCAGGGCCAGGGTTAGTAGGGCTGTGAATGGGGCCGTGCTTGAGGTTTCAGGAAAGAAACAGCATTTGGGGCTGGGAGGGTTTTGCACGGGAGCAGGGCCCGGACGTTTTCAGTTTGCACGACCGAAGGCGGGCCATGTCCAGCGAGATGTTAAGTCTTATGTGGGAGTTTTTGGATGTGTAAGGAAAGCAGCAGTGCCAGGGTCAGTAGGGCTGTGAATGGGGCCGTGCTTGAGGTCTCAGGAAAGAAACACCATTTGGGGCCGGGAGGTTTTGCCCGGGAACAGGGCCCGGACGTTTTTAATTTTGATGGCCAAAGGCGGTCGATGATTAGTGAGCCTCCAAGTCGCATGTTGGAGTTTTTGGTTGCCTTGAGGAGCCTGCAGGGCAAGGGTTAGTAGGGCTGTGAATGGGGCCGTGCTTGAGGTTTCAGGAAAGAAACACCATTTGGGCTGGGAGGGTTTTGCCCAGGAGCAGGGCCCGGATGTTTTCAGATGTGACGGCTGAATGTGGTCGATAATCAGTGAGCCTGTATGTTGCATGTTGGAGTTGTTGGATGCCTCAAGGAGCCTGCAGGGCCAGGGTTAGTAGGGCTGTGAATGGGGCCGTGCTTGAGGTTTCAGGAAAGAAACACCATTTGGGGTGGGAGGTTTTGCTTGGGAGCAGGGCCCGGACGTTTTCAGTTTTGACAGCCGGAGGCGTTTGCTGGTCAGTGAGCCTCCAAGTCAGATGTTGGAGTTTATGGTTGCCTTGAGGAGCCTGCAGCGCCAGGGTTAGTAGGGCTGTGAATGGGGCCGTGCTTGAGGTTTCAGGAAAGAAACACCATTTGGGGCTGGGAGGTTTTGCCCAGGAGCAGGGCCCGGACGTTTTCAGTTTTGACGGCCGAAGGCGGTCGCTGTCCAGCGAGATGCCAAGTTGCATGTCGGAGTTTTTGGATGCGTAAAGAAAGCTGCAGCGCCAGGGTTAGTAGGGCTGTGAATGGGGCCGTGCTTGAGGTTTCAGGAAAGAAAGACCATTTGGGGCTGGGAGGTTTTCCTTGGGAGCAGGGCCCGGACGTTTTCAGTTTTGACGGCCAAAGGCGGTCGCTTTCCTGCGATTTGTAAGTCGCATGTCGGAGTTTTTGGGTGCCTCAGGGAGCCTGCAGCGCCAGGGTTAGTAGGGCTGTGAATGGGGCCGTGCTTGAGGTTTCAGGAAAGAAACACCATTTGGGGCTGGGAGGTTTTGCCCGGGAGCAGGGCCCGGACGTTTTCAGTTTTGACGGCCAAAGGCGGGCCATGTCCAGCGAGATGTTAAGTCGCATGTCGGAGTTTTTGGATGTCTAAGGAAAGCAGCAGTGCCAGGGTTAGTAGGGCTGTGAATGGGGCCGTGCTTGAGGTTTCAGGAAAGAAACACCATTTGGGGCTGTGAGGTTTTGCCCGGGAGCAGGGCCCGGACGTTTTCAGTTTGCACGACCTAAGGCGGGCCATGTCCAGCGAGATGTTAAGTCACCTGTCGGAGTTTTTGGATGTGTAAAGAAAGCTGCAGCACCTGGCTTAGTAGGGCTGTGAATGGGGCCGTGCTTGAGGTTTCAGGAAAGAAAGACCATTTGGGGCTGGGAGGTTTTGCCCGGGAGCAGGGCCCGGACGTTTTTAGTTTTGACGGCCAAAGGCGGTCACTGGCCAGCGAGATGCTAAGTCGCATGTCGGAGTTTTTGGTTGCCTTGAGGAGCCTGCAGGGCCAGGGTTAGTAGGGCTGTGAATGGGGCCGTGCTTGAGGTTTCAGGAAAGAAACACCATTTGGGGCTGGGAGGTTTTCCTTGGGAGCAGGGCCCGGACGTTTTCAGTTTGCACGACCGAAGGTGGGCCATGTCCAGCGAGATGCTAAGTCGCATGACGGAGTTTTTGGATGCGTAAAGAAAGCAGCAGCGCCAGGGTTAGTAGGGCTGTGAATGGGGCCGTGCTTGAGGTTTCAGGAAAGAAACACCATTTGGGGCTGGGAGGTTTTGCCCGGGAGCAGGGCCCGGACGTTTTCAGTTTTGACGGCCAAAGGCGGGCCATGTCCAGCGAGATGCTAAGTCGCATGACGGAGTTTTTGGATGCGTAAAGAAAGCAGCAGCGCCAGGGTTAGTAGGGCTGTGAATGGGGCCGTGCTTGAGGTTTCAGGAAAGAAACACCATTTGGGGCTGGGAGGTTTTCCTTGGGAGCAGGGCCCGGACGTTTTCAGTTTTGACGGCCAAAGGCGGTCACTGGCCAGCGAGATGCTAAGTCACATGTCGGAGTTTTTGGGTGCGTAAAGAAAGCTGCAGCGCCAGGGTTAGTAGGGCTGTGAATGGGGCCGTGCTTGAGGTTTCAGGAAAGAAACACCATTCGGGGCTGGGAGGTTTTGCCCGGGAGCATGGTCCGGACGTTTTCAGTTTTGACGGCCAAAGGCGGTCGCTTTCCTGCGATTTTTAAGTCGCATGTTGGAGTTTTTGGGTGCCTCAGGGAGCCTGCAGTGCCAGGGTTAGTAGGGCTGTGAATGGGGCCGTGCTTGAGGTTTCAGGAAAGAAAGACCATTTGGGGCTGGGAGGTTTTCCTTGGGAGCAGGGCCCGGACGTTTTCAGTTTTGACGGCCAAAGGCGGTCACTGGCCAGCGAGACGCTAAGTCGCATGTCGGAGTTTTTGGATGCCTAAAGGAGCCTGCAGCGCCAGGGTTAGTAGGGCTGTGAATGGGGCCGTGCTTGAGGTTTCAGGAAAGAAACACCATTTGGGGCTGGGAGGTTTTCCTTGGGAGCAGGGCCCGGACGTTTTCAGTTTTGACGGCAGGAGGTGATCGCTGGCCAGCGAGAATCTAAGTCACCTGTCGGAGTTTTTGGATGCGTAAAGAAAGCTGCAGCGCCAGGCTTAGTAGGGCTGTGAATGGGGCCGTGCTTGAGGTTTCAGGAAAGAAAGACAATTCGGGGCTGGGAGGTTTTGCCCGGGAGCAGGGCCCGGACGTTTTCAGTTTTGACGGCCAAAGGCGGTCACTGGCCAGCGAGACGCTAAGTCGCATGTCGGAGTTTTTGGGTGCCTAAAGGAGCCTGCAGCGCCAGGGTTAGTAGGGCTGTGAATGGGGCCGTGCTTGAGGTTTCAGGAAAGAAAGAGCATTCGGGGCTGGGAGGTTTTCCTTGGGAGCAGGGCCCGGACGTTTTCAGTTTTGACGGCCAAAGGCGGTCACTGGCCAGAGAGACGCTAAGTCGCATGTCGGAGTTTTTGGGTGCCTCAGGGAGCCTGCAGGGCCAGGGTTAGTAGGGCTGTGAATGGGGCCGTGCTTGAGGTTTCAGGAAAGAAACAGCATTTGGGGCTGGGAGGTTTTGCTTGGGAGCAGGGCCCGGACGTTTTCAGTTTTGACGGCCAAAGGCGGGCCATGTCCAGCGAGATGTTAAATCGAATGACGGAGTTTTTGGATGCGAAAAGAAAGCTGCAGCGCCAGGGTTAGTAGGGCTGTGAATGGGGCCGTGCTTGAGGTTTCAGGAAAGAAACACCATTTGGGGCTGGGAGGTTTTCCTTGGGAACAGGGCCCGGACGTTTTTAGTTTTGACGGCCAAAGGCGGTCGATGATTAGTGAGCCTCCAAGTCGCATGTCGGAGTTTTTGGTTGCCTTGAGGAGCCTGCAGCGCCAGGGTTAGTAGGGCTGTGAATGGGGCCGTGCTTGAGGTTTCAGGAAAGAAACACCATTCGGGACTAGGAGGTTTTGCTTGGGAGCAGGGCCCGGACGTTTTCAGTTTTGATGGCTAAAGTCAGGCCATGTCCAGCGAGATGCTAAATCGCATGATGGAGTTTTTGGATGCGTAAAGAAAGCTGCAGTGCCAGGGTTAGTAGGGCTGTGAATGGGGCCGTGCTTGAGGTTTCAGGAAAGAAACACCATTCGAGTCTGGGAGGTTTCGCTTGGGAGCAGGGCCCGGAGTTTTTCAATTTTGACGGCCAAAGGCGGTCACTGGCCAGCGAGATACTAAGTCGCATGTCGGAATTTTTGGATGCGTAAAGACAGCTGCAGCGCCAGGGTTAGTAGGGCTGTGAATGGGGCCGTGCTTGAGGTTTCAGGAAAGAAACACCATTCGGGGCTGGGAGGTTTTGCCCAGGAGCAGGGCCCGGACGTTTTCAGATGTGACGGCTGAATGTGGTCGATAATCAGTGAGCCTGTATGTTGCATGTCGGAGTTTTTGGATGCCTCAAGGAGCCTGCAGCGCCAGGGTTAGTAGGGCTGTGAATGGGGCCGTGCTTGAGGTTTCAGGAAAGAAACACCATTCGGGGCTGGGAGGTTTTCCTTGGGAGCAGGGCCCGGACGTTTTCAGTTTTGACGGCCAAAGGCGGTCACTGGCCAGCGAGACGCTAAGTCGCATGTCGGAGTTTTTGGATGCGTAAAGAAAGCTGCAGCGCCAGGGTTAGTAGGGCTGTGAATGGGGCCGTGCTTGAGGTTTCAGGAAAGAAACACCATTCGGGGCTGGGAGGTTTTGCCCAGGAGCAGGGCCCGGACGTTTTCAGTTTTGACGGCCAAAGGCGGTCGCTGTCCAGCGAGACGCTAAGTCGCATGTCGGAGTTTTTGGATGCGTAAAGAAAGCTGCAGCGCCAGGGTTAGTAGGGCTGTGAATGGGGCCGTGCTTGAGGTTTCAGGAAAGAAACACCATTCGGGGCTGGGAGGTTTTCCTTGGGAGCAGGGCCCGGACGTTTTCAGTTTTGACGGCCAAAGGCGGGCCATGTCCAGAGAGACGCTAAGTCGCATGTCGGAGTTTTTGGATGCGTAAAGAAAGCTGCAGCGCCAGGGTTAGTAGGGCTGTGAATGGGGCCGTGCTTGAGGTTTCAGGAAAGAAAGACCATTTGGGGCTGGGAGGTTTTCCTTGGGAGCAGGGCCCGGACGTTTTCAGTTTTGACGGCCAAAGGCGGGCCATGTCCAGCGAGACGCTAAGTCGCATGTCGGAGTTTTTGGATGCGTAAAGAAAGCTGCAGCGCCAGGGTTAGTAGGGCTGTGAATGGGGCCGTGCTTGAGGTTTCAGGAAAGAAAGACCATTTGGGGCTGGGAGGTTTTCCTTGGGAGCAGGGCCCGGACGTTTTCAGTTTGCACGACCTAAGGCGGGCCATGTCCAGCGAGATGCTAAGTCGCATGTCGGAGTTTTTGGATGCGTAAAGAAAGCTGCAGCGCCAGGGTTAGTAGGGCTGTGAATGGGGCCGTGCTTGAGGTTTCAGGAAAGAAACACCATTCGGGGCTGGGAGGTTTTCCTTGGGAGCAGGGCCCGGACGTTTTCAGTTTTGACGGCCGAAGGCGGTCACTGGCCAGCGAGATGCTAAGTCGCATGACGGAGTTTTTGGATGCCTGAAGGAGCCTGTAGGGCCAGGGTTAGTAGGGCTGTGAATGGGGCCGTGCTTGAGGTTTCAGGAAAGAAAGACCATTTGGGGCTGGGAGGTTTTGCCCGGGAGCAGGGCCCGGACGTTTTCAGTTTTTACGGCCGGAGGCGGTCACTGACCAGAGAGATGCTAAGTCGCATGTCGGAGTTTTTGGATGTGTAAGGAAAGCAACAGTGCCAGGGTTAGTAGGGCTGTGAATGGGGCCGTGCTTGAGGTTTCAGGAAAGAAACACCATTTGGGGCTGGGAGGTTTTCCTTGGGAGCAGGGCCCGGACGTTTTCAGTTTTGACAGCCGAAGGCGGTCACTGGCCAGCGAGACGCTAAGTCGCATGTCGGAGTTTTTTGGTGCCTGAGGCAGCATGCTGTACCAGGGTTAGTAGGGCTGTGAATGGGGCCGTGCTTGAGGTTTCAGGAAAGAAACACCATTCGGGGCTGGGAGGTTTTGCTTGGGAGCAGGGCCCGGATGTTTTCAGATGTGACGGCTGAATGTGGTCGATAATCAGTGAGCCTGTATGTTGCATGTTGGAGTTGTTGGATGCCTCAAGGAGCCTGCAGGGCCAGGGTTAGTAGGGCTGTGAATGGGGCCGTGCTTGAGGTTTCAGGAAAGAAACACCATTTGGGGTGGGAGGTTTTGCTTGGGAGCAGGGCCCGGACGTTTTCAGTTTTGACAGCCGGAGGCGTTTGCTGGTCAGTGAGCCTCCAAGTCAGATGTTGGAGTTTTTGGTTGCCTTGAGGAGCCTGCAGCGCCAGGGTTAGTAGGGCTGTGAATGGGGCCGTGCTTGAGGTTTCAGGAAAGAAACACCATTTGGGGCTGGGAGGGTTTTGCCCAGGAGCAGGGCCCGGATGTTTTCAGATGTGACGGCCGAAGGCGGTCGCTGGCCAGCGAGATGCCAAGTGGCATGTCGGAGTTTTTGGATGCGTCAAGAAAGCTGCAGCGCCAGGGTTAGTAGGGCTGTGAATGGGGCCGTGCTTGAGGTTTCAGGAAAGAAAGACCATTCGGGGCTGGGAGGTTTTCCTTGGGAGCAGGGCCCGGACGTTTTCAGTTTTGACGGCCAAAGGCGGTCACTGGCCAGCGAGACGCTAAGTCGCATGTCGGAGTTTTTGGATGCGTAAAGAAAGCTGCAGCGCCAGGGTTAGTAGGGCTGTGAATGGGGCCGTGCTTGAGGTTTCAGGAAAGAAACACCATTCGGGGCTGGGAGGTTTTCCTTGGGAGCAGGGCCCGGACGTTTTCAGTTTTGACGGCCAAAGGCGGGCCATGTCCAGAGAGACGCTAAGTCGCATGTCGGAGTTTTTGGATGCGTAAAGAAAGCTGCAGCGCCAGGGTTAGTAGGGCTGTGAATGGGGCCGTGCTTGAGGTTTCAGGAAAGAAACAGCATTCGGGGCTGGGAGGTTTTCCTTGGGAGCAGGGCCCGGACGTTTTCAGTTTGCACGACCGAAGGCGGGCCATGTCCAGCGAGACGCTAAGTCGCATGTCGGAGTTTTTGGATGTGTAAAGAAAGCTGCAGCACCAGGGTTAGTAGGGCTGTGAATGGGGCCGTGCTTGAGGTTTCAGGAAAGAAACACCATTTGGGGCTGGGAGGTTTTGCCCGGGAGCAGGGCCCGGACGTTTTCAGTTTTGACGGCCAAAGGCGGTCACTGGCCAGAGAGACGCTAAGTCGCATGTCGGAGTTTTTGGGTGCCTCAGGGAGCCTGCAGGGCCAGGGTTAGTGGGGCTGTGAATGGGGCCGTGCTTGAGGTTTCAGGAAAGAAACAGCATTTGGGGCTGGGAGGTTTTCCTTGGGAGCAGGGCCCGGACGTTTTCAGTTTGCACGACTGAAGGCGGGCCATGTCCAGAGAGACGCTAAGTCGCATGACGGAGTTTTTGGATGCGTAAAGAAAGCAGCAGCGCCAGGGTTAGTAGGGCTGTGAATGGGGCCGTGCTTGAGGTTTCAGGAAAGAAAGACCATTCGGGGCTGGGAGGTTTTCCTTGGGAGCAGGGCCCGGACGTTTTCAGTTTTGACGGCCAAAGGCGGTCACTGGCCAGCGAGATGCCAAGTCGCATGACGGAGTTTTTGGATGCGTAAAGAAAGCTGCAGCGCCAGGGTTAGTAGGGCTGTGAATGGGGCCGTGCTTGAGGTTTCAGGAAAGAAAGACCATTCGGGGCTGGGAGGTTTTCCTTGGGAGCAGGGCCCGGACGTTTTCAGTTTTGACGGCCAAAGGCGGTCACTGGCCAGCGAGACGCTAAGTCGCATGTCGGAGTTTTTGGATGCGTAAAGAAAGCTGCAGCGCCAGGGTTAGTAGGGCTGTGAATGGGGCCGTGCTTGAGGTTTCAGGAAAGAAACACCATTCGGGGCTGGGAGGTTTTCCTTGGGAGCAGGGCCCGGACGTTTTCAGTTTTGACGGCCAAAGGCGGTCACTGGCCAGCGAGACGCTAAGTCGCATGTCGGAGTTTTTGGATGCGTAAAGAAAGCTGCAGCGCCAGGGTTAGTAGGGCTGTGAATGGGGCCGTGCTTGAGGTTTCAGGAAAGAAAGACCATTCGGGGCTGGGAGGTTTTCCTTGGGAGCAGGGCCCGGACGTTTTCAGTTTTGACGGCCAAAGGCGGTCACTGGCCAGAGAGACGCTAAGTCGCATGTCGGAGTTTTTGGATGCGTAAAGAAAGCTGCAGCGCCAGGGTTAGTAGGGCTGTGAATGGGGCCGTGCTTGAGGTTTCAGGAAAGAAAGACCATTCGGGGCTGGGAGGTTTTCCTTGGGAGCAGGGCCCGGACGTTTTCAGTTTTGACGGCCAAAGGCGGTCACTGGCCAGAGAGACGCTAAGTCGCATGTCGGAGTTTTTGGTTGCGTAAAGAAAGCTGCAGCGCCAGGGTTAGTAGGGCTGTGAATGGGGCCGTGCTTGAGGTTTCAGGAAAGAAAGACCATTCGGGGCTGGGAGGTTTTCCTTGGGAGCAGGGCCCGGACGTTTTCAGTTTTGACGGCCAAAGGCGGTCACTGGCCAGCGAGACGCTAAGTCGCATGTCGGAGTTTTTGGATGCGTAAAGAAAGCTGCAGCGCCAGGGTTAGTAGGGCTGTGAATGGGGCCGTGCTTGAGGTTTCAGGAAAGAAAGAGCATTTGGGGCTGGGAGGTTTTCCTTGGGAGCAGGGCCCGGACGTTTTCAGTTTTGACGGCCAAAGGCGGTCACTGTCCAGCGAGACGCTAAGTCGCATGTCGGAGTTTTTGGATGCGTAAAGAAAGCTGCAGCGCCAGGGTTAGTAGGGCTGTGAATGGGGCCGTGCTTGAGGTTTCAGGAAAGAAAGACCATTCGGGGCTGGGAGGTTTTCCTTGGGAGCAGGGCCCGGACGTTTTCAGTTTTGACGGCCGAAGGCGGTCACTGGCCAGCGAGACGCTAAGTCGCATGACGGAGTTTTTGGATGCGTAAAGAAAGCTGCAGCGCCAGGGTTAGTAGGGCTGTGAATGGGGCCGTGCTTGAGGTTTCAGGAAATAAACACCATTCGGGGCTGGGAGGTTTTCCTTGGGAGCAGGTCCGAACGTTTTCAGTTTGCACGACCGAAGGCGGGCCATGTCCAGCTAGATGTTAAGTCGCATGTGGGAGTTTTTGGATGTGTAAAGAAAGCTGCAGCGCCAGGGTTAGTAGGGCTGTGAATGGGGCCGTGCTTGAGGTTTCAGGAAAGAAACACCATTCGGGGCTGGGAGGTTTTCCTTGGGAGCAGGGCCCGGACGTTTTCAGTTTTGACGGCCAAAGGCGGTCACTGGCCAGCGAGACGCTAAGTCGCATGTCGGAGTTTTTGGTTGCGTAAAGAAAGCTGCAGCGCCAGGGTTAGTAGGGCTGTGAATGGGGCCGTGCTTGAGGTTTCAGGAAAGAAAGACCATTCGGGGCTGGGAGGTTTTCCTTGGGAGCAGGGCCCGGACGTTTTCAGATGTGACGGCTGAATGTGGTCAATAATCAGTGAGCCTGTATGTTGCATGTCGGAGTTTTTGGGTGCCTCAAGGAGCCTGCAGCGCCAGGGTTAGTAGGGCTGTGAATGGGGCCGTGCTTGAGGTTTCAGGAAAGAAACACCATTTGGGGCTGGGAGGTTTTTCCCGGGAGCAGGGCCCGGACGTTTTCAGTTTTGACGGCCGGAGGCGTTCGATGGTCAGTGAGCCTCCAAGTCGCATGTCGGAGTTTTTGGATGTGTAAAGAAAGCTGCAGCGCCAGGGTTAGTAGGGCTGTGAATGGGGCCGTGCTTGAGGTTTCAGGAAAGAAACACCATTTGGGGCTGGGAGGTTTTGCCCAGGAGCAGGGCCCGGATGTTTTCAGTTTTGACGGCCAAAGGCGGTCACTGGCCAGCGAGATGCTAAGTCGCATGTCGGAGTTGTTGGATGCGTAAAGAAAGCTGCAGCGCCAGGGTTAGTAGGGCTGTGAATGGGGCCGTGCTTGAGGTTTCAGGAAAGAAAGACCATTTGGGGCTGGGAGGTTTTCCTTGGGAGCAGGGCCCGGACGTTTTCAGTTTTGACGGCCAAAGGCGGTCACTGGCCAGCGAGACGCTAAGTCGCATGTCGGAGTTTTTGGATGCGTAAAGAAAGCTGCAGCGCCAGGGTTAGTAGGGCTGTGAATGGGGCCGTGCTTGAGGTTTCAGGAAAGAAAGACCATTTGGGGCTGGGAGGTTTTCCTTGGGAGCAGGGCCCGGACGTTTTCAGTTTTGACGGCCAAAGGCGGTCACTGGCCAGCGAGATGCTAAGTCGCATGTCGGAGTTTTTGGATGCGTAAAGAAAGCAGCAGCGCCAGGGTTAGTAGGGCTGTGAATGGGGCCGTGCTTGAGGTTTCAGGAAAGAAAGACCATTTGGGGCTGGGAGGTTTTCCTTGGGAGCAGGGCCCGGACGTTTTCAGTTTTGACGGCCAAAGGCGGGCCATGTCCAGCGAGATGCTAAGTCGCATGTCGGAGTTTTTGGATGCGTAAAGAAAGCTGCAGCGCCAGGGTTAGTAGGGCTGTGAATGGGGCCGTGCTTGAGGTTTCAGGAAAGAAAGACCATTTGGGGCTGGGAGGTTTTCCTTGGGAGCAGGGCCCGGACGTTTTTAGTTTTGACGGCCAAAGGCGGTCACTGGCCAGCGAGACGCTAAGTCGCATGTCGGAGTTTTTGGTTGCCTAAAGGAGCCTGCAGCGCCAGGGTTAGTAGGGCTGTGAATGGGGCCGTGCTTGAGGTTTCAGGAAAGAAAGACCATTTGGGGCTGGGAGGTTTTCCTTGGGAGCAGGGCCCGGACGTTTTCAGTTTTGACGGCCAAAGGCGGTCACTGGCCAGCGAGATGCTAAGTCGCATGACGGAGTTTTTGGATGCGTAAAGAAAGCAGCAGCGCCAGGGTTAGTAGGGCTGTGAATGGGGCCGTGCTTGAGGTTTCAGGAAAGAAAGACCATTTGGGGCTGGGAGGTTTTCCTTGGGAGCAGGGCCCGGACGTTTTCAGTTTTGACGGCCGAAGGCGGTCGCTGGCCAGCGAGATGCTAAGTCGCATGACGGAGTTTTTGGGTGCGTAAAGAAAGCTGCAGCGCCAGGGTTAGTAGGGCTGTGAATGGGGCCGTGCTTGAGGTTTCAGGAAAGAAACACCATTCGGGGCTGGGAGGTTTTGCCCGGGAGCAGGGCCCGGACGTTTTCAGTTTTGACGGCCAAAGGCGGTCGATGATTAGTGAGCCTCCAAGTCGCATGTCGGAGTTTTTGGGTGCCTCGAGGAGCCTGCAGCGCCAGGGTTAGTAGGGCTGTGAATGGGGCCGTGCTTGAGGTTTCAGGAAAGAAACACCATTCGGGGCTGGGAGGTTTTGCCCGGGAGCAGGGCCCGGACGTTTTTAGTTTTGACGGCCAAAGGCGGTCGATGATTAGTGAGCCTCCAAGTCGCATGTCGGAGTTTTTGGATGCCTCAAGGAGCCTGCAGCGCCAGGGTTAGTAGGGCTGTGAATGGGGCCGTGCTTGAGGTTTCAGGAAAGAAAGACCATTTGGGGCTGGGAGGTTTTCCTTGGGAGCAGGGCCCGGACGTTTTCAGTTTTGACGGCCAAAGGTGGTCACTGGCCAGCGAGACGCTAAGTCGCCTGTCGGAGTTTTTGGATGCGTAAAGAAAGCTGCAGCGCCAGGGTTAGTAGGGCTGTGAATGGGGCCGTGCTTGAGGTTTCAGGAAAGAAAGACCATTTGGGGCTGGGAGGTTTTCCTTGGGAGCAGGGCCCGGACGTTTTCAGTTTTGACGGCCAAAGGCGGTCACTGTCCAGCGAGACGCTAAGTCGCATGTCGGAGTTTTTGGATGCGTAAAGAAAGCTGCAGCGCCAGGGTTAGTAGGGCTGTGAATGGGGCCGTGCTTGAGGTTTCAGGAAAGAAAGACCATTTGGGGCTGGGAGGTTTTCCTTGGGAGCAGGGCCCGGACGTTTTCAGTTTTGACGGCCAAAGGCGGTCGCTTTCCTGCGATTAGTGAGCCTCCAAGTCGCATGTCGGAGTTTTTGGTTGCCTTGAGGAGCCTGCAGCGCCAGGGTTAGTAGGGCTGTGAATGGGGCCGTGCTTGAGGTTTCAGGAAAGAAACAGCATTTGGGGCTGGGAGGTTTTGCTTGGGAGCAGGGCCCGGACGTTTTCAGTTTTGACGGCCAAAGGCGGGCCATGTCCAGCGAGATGCTAAGTCGCATGATGGAGTTTTTGGATGCGTAAAGAAAGCAGCAGCGCCAGGGTTAGTAGGGCTGTGAATGGGGCCGTGCTTGAGGTTTCAGGAAAGAAACACCATTTGGGGCTGGGAGGTTTTGCCCGGGAACAGGGCCCGGACGTTTTCAGTTTGCACGACCGAAGGTGGTGACTGGTCAGTGAGCCTCCAAGTCGCATGTCGGAGTTTTTGGTTGCCTTGAGGAGCCTGCAGGGCCAGGGTTAGTAGGGCTGTGAATGGGGCCGTGCTTGAGGTTTCAGGAAAGAAACACCATTCGGGGCTGGGAGGTTTTGCCCAGGAGCAGGGCCCGGACGTTTTCAGATGTGACGGCTGAATGTGGTCGATAATCAGTGAGCCTGTATGTTGCATGTTGGAGTTTTTGGATGCCTCAAGGAGCCTGCAGCGCCAGGGTTAGTAGGGCTGTGAATGGGGCCGTGCTTGAGGTTTCAGGAAAGAAACACCATTTGGGGCTGGGAGGTTTTTCCCGGGAGCAGGGCCCGGACGTTTTCAGTTTTGACGGCCGGAGGCGTTTGCTGGTCAGTGAGCCTCCAAGTCGCATGTCGGAGTTTTTGGTTGCCTTGAGGAGCCTGCAGCGCCAGGGTTAGTAGGGCTGTGAATGGGGCCGTGCTTGAGGTTTCAGGAAAGAAAGACCATTTGGGGCTGGGAGGTTTTGCCCAGGAGCAGGGCCCGGACGTTTTCAGTTTTGACGGCCAAAGGCGGTCACTGGCCAGCGAGATACTAAGTCACATGTCGGAGTTTTTGGATGCGTAAAGAAAGCTGCAGCGCCAGGGTTAGTAGGGCTGTGAATGGGGCCGTGCTTGAAGTTTCAGGAAAGAAACACCATTTGGGGCTGGGAGGTTTTGCCCGGGAGCAGGGCCCGGACGTTTTTAGTTTTGATGGCCAAAGGCGGTCGATGATTAGTGAGCCTCCAAGTCGCATGTCGGAGTTTTTGGTTGCCTTGAGGAGCCTGCAGGGCCAGGGTTAGTAGGGCTGTGAATGGGGCTGTGCTTGAGGTTTCAGGAAAGAAACACCATTTGGGGCTGTGAGGTTTTGCCCGGGAGCAGGGCCCGGACGTTTTCAGTTTGCACGACCGAAAGCGGGCCATGTCCAGCGAGATGTTAAGAAGCATGTCAGAGTTTTTGGATGTCTAAGGAAAGCAGCAGTGCCAGGGCTAGTAGGGCTGTGAATGGGGCCGTGCTTGAGGTTTCAGGAAAGAAACAGCATTTGGGGCTGTGAGGTTTTGCCCGGGAGCAGGGCCCGGACGTTTTCAGTTTGCATGACCTAAGGCGGGCCATGTCCAGCGAGATGTTAAGTCACCTGTCGGAGTTTTTGGATGTGTAAAGAAAGCTGCAGCACCTGGCTTAGTAGGGCTGTGAATGGGGCCGTGCTTGAGGTTTCAGGAAAGAAAGACCATTTGGGGCTGGGAGGTTTTCCTTGGGAGCAGGGCCCGGACGTTTTCAGTTTTGACGGCCAAAGGCGGTCACTGGCCAGCGAGACGCTAAGTCGCATGTCGGAGTTTTTGGTTGCGTAAAGAAAGCTGCAGCGCCAGGGTTAGTAGGGCTGTGAATGGGGCCGTGCTTGAGGTTTCAGGAAAGAAAGACCATTCGGGGCTGGGAGGTTTTCCTTGGGAGCAGGGCCCGGACGTTTTCAGTTTTGACGGCCAAAGGCGGGCCATGTCCAGCGAGACGCTAAGTCGCATGACGGAGTTTTTGGATGCGTAAAGAAAGCTGCAGCGCCAGGGTTAGTAGGGCTGTGAATGGGGCCGTGCTTGAGGTTTCAGGAAAGAAAGACCATTTGGGGCTGGGAGGTTTTGCCCGGGAGCAGGGCCCGGACGTTTTCAGTTTTGACGGCCGAAGGCGGGCCATGTCCAGAGAGACGCTAAGTCGCATGTCGGGAGTTTTTGGATGCGTAAAGAAAGCTGCAGCGCCAGGGTTAGTAGGGCTGTGAATGGGGCCGTGCTTGAGGTTTCAGGAAAGAAACACAATTTGGCGTCGGGAGGTTTTGCCCGGGAGCAGGGCCCGGATATTTTCAGTTTTGACGGCCGAAGGCGGTCACTGGCCAGCGAGATGCTAAGTCGAATGACGGAGTTTTTGGGTGCGTAAAGAAAGCTGCAGCGCCAGGGTTAGTAGGGCTGTGAATGGGGCCGTGCTTGAGGTTTCAGGAAAGAAACACCATTTGGGCTGGGAGGGTTTTGCCCGGGAGCAGGGCCCGGACGTTTTCAGTTTTGACGGCCGGAGGCGTTCGATGGTCAGCGAGCCTCCAAGTCGCATGTCAGAGATTTTGGATGCCTCGAGGAGCCTGCAGGGCCAGGGTTAGTAGGGCTGTGAATGGGGCCGTGCTTGAGGTTTCAGGAAAGAAACACCATTTGGGGCTGGGAGGTTTTCCTTGGGAACAGGGCCCGGACGTTTTCAGTTTTGACGGCCAAAGGCGGTCGCTTTCCTGCGATTTGTAAGTCGCATGTCGGAGTTTTTGGGTGCCTCAAGGAGCCTGCAGCGCCAGGGTTAGTAGGGCTGTGAATGGGGCCGTGCTTGAGGTTTCAGGAAAGAAACACCATTTGGGGCTGGGAGGTTTTCCTTGGGAGCAGGGCCCGGACGTTTTCAGTTTTGACGGCCAAAGGTGGTCACTGGCCAGCGAGACGCTAAGTCGCATGTCGGAGTTTTTGGATGTGTAAAGAAAGCTGCAGCGCCAGGCTTAGTAGGGCTGTGAATGGGGCCGTGCTTGAGGTTTCAGGAAAGAACTACAATTTGGGGCTGGGAGGTTTTCCTTGGGAGCAGGGCCCGGACGTTTTCAGTTTTGACGGCCAAAGGCGGTCACTGGCCAGAGAGATGCTAAGTCGCATGTCGGAGTTTTGGGGTGCCTTGAGGAGCCTGCAGCGCCAGGGTTAGTAGGGCTGTGAATGGGGCCGTGCTTGAGGTTTCAGGAAAGAAACACCATTTGGGGCTGGGAGGTTTTCCTTCAGAGCAGGGCCCGGACGTTTTCAGTTTTGACGGCCAAAGGCGGTCGATGATTAGTGAGCCTCCAAGTCGCATGTCGGAGTTTTTGGTTGCCTTGAGGAGCCTGCAGCGCCAGGGTTAGTAGGGCTGTGAATGGGGCCGTGCTTGAGGTTTCAGGAAAGAAACAGCATTTGGGGCTGGGAGGTTTTGCTTGGGAGCAGGGCCCGGACGTTTTCAGTTTTGACGGCCAAAGGCGGGCCATGTCCAGCGAGATGCTAAGTCGCATGTCGGAGTTTTTGGATGTGTAAAGAAAGCTGCAGCGCCAGGGTTAGTAGGGCTGTGAATGGGGCCGTGCTTGAGGTTTCAGGAAAGAAACACCATTTGGGGCTGGGAGGTTTTGCCCGGGAACAGGGCCCGGACGTTTTTAGTTTTGATGGCCAAAGGCGATCGATGATTAGTGAGCCTCCAAGTCGCATGTCAGAGTTTTTGGTTGCCTTGAGGAGCCTGCAGGGCCAGGGTTAGTAGGGCTGTGAATGGGGCCGTGCTTGAGGTTTCAGGAAAGAAACAGCATTTGGGGCTGGGAGGGTTTTGCACGGGAGCAGGGCCCGGACGTTTTCAGTTTGCACGACCGAAGGCGGGCCATGTCCAGCGAGATGTTAAGTCTTATGTGGGAGTTTTTGGATGTGTAAGGAAAGCAGCAGTGCCAGGGTTAGTAGGGCTGTGAATGGGGCCGTGCTTGAGGTCTCAGGAAAGAAACACCATTTGGGGCCGGGAGGTTTTGCCCGGGAACAGGGCCCGGACGTTTTTAGTTTTGATGGCCAAAGGCGGTCGATGATTAGTGAGCCTCCAAGTCGCATGTTGGAGTTTTTGGTTGCCTTGAGGAGCCTGCAGGGCCAGAGTTAGTAGGGCTGTGAATGGGGCCGTGCTTGAGGTTTCAGGAAAGAAACACCATTTGGGCTGGGAGGGTTTTGCACGGGAGCAGGGCCCGGATGTTTTCAGATGTGACGGCTGAATGTGGTCGATAATCAGTGAGCCTGTATGTTGCATGTCGGAGTTTTTGGATGCCTCAAGGAGCCTGCAGCGCCAGGGTTAGTAGGGCTGTGAATGGGGCCGTGCTTGAGGTTTCAGGAAAGAAACACCATTTGGGGCTGGGAGGTTTTCCTTGGGAGCAGGGCCCGGACGTTTTCAGTTTTGACAGCCGGAGGCGTTTGCTGGTCAGTGAGCCTCCAAGTCGCATGTTGGAGTTTTTGGTTGCCTTGAGGAGCCTGCAGCGCCAGGGTTAGTAGGGCTGTGAATGGGGCCGTGCTTGAGGTTTCAGGAAAGAAACACCATTTGGGGCTGGGAGGTTTTGCCCAGGAGCAGGGCCCGGACGTTTTCAGTTGTGACGGCCGAAGGCGGTCACAGGCCAGCGAGATGCTAAATCGCATGTCGGAGTTTTTGGATGCGTAAAGAAAGCTGCAGCGCCAGGGTTAGTAGGGCTGTGAATGGGGCCGTGCTTGAGGTTTCAGGAAAGAAACACCATTTGGGGCTGGGAGGTTTTCCTTGGGAGCAGGGCCCGGACGTTTTCAGTTTTGATGGCCAAAGGCGGTCACTGGCCAGCGAGATGCTAAGTCGCATGTCGGAGTTTTTGGATGCCTTGAGGAGCCTGCAGCGCCAGGGTTAGTAGGGCTGTGAATGGGGCCGTGCTTGAGGTTTCAGGAAAGAAACACCATTTGGGGCTGGGAGGTTTTGCCCGGGAGCAGGGCCCGGACGTTTTCAGTTTGCACGACCGAAAGCGGGCCATGTCCAGCGAGACGCTAAGTCGCATGTCGGAGTTTTTGGATGCGTAAAGAAAGCTGCAGTGCCAGGGTTAGTAGGGCTGTGAATGGGGCCGTGCTTGAGGTTTCAGGAAAGAAACACCATTTGGGGCTGGGAGGTTTCGCTTGGGAGCAGGGCCCGGACGTTTTCAGTTTTGATGGCTAAAGTCAGGCCATGTCCAGCGAGATGCCAAGTCGCATGTCGGAGTTTTTGGATTCGTAAAGAAAGCTGCAGCGCCAGGGTTAGTAGGGCTGTGAATGGGGCCGTGCTTGAGGTTTCAGGAAAGAAAGACCATTTGGGGCTGGGAGGTTTTCCTTGGGAGCAGGGCCCGGACGTTTTCAGTTTTGACGGCCGAAGGCGGTCACTGGCCAGCGAGACGCTAAGTCGCATGTCGGAGTTTTTGGGTGCGTAAAGAAAGCTGCAGCGCCAGGGTTAGTAGGGCTGTGAATGGGGCCGTGCTTGAGGTTTCAGGAAAGAAACACCATTCGGGGCTGGGAGGTTTTGCCCGGGAGCAGGGCCCGGACGTTTTCAGTTTTGATGGCTAAAGTCAGGCCATGTCCAGCGAGATGCTAAATCGCATGACGGAGTTTTTGGATGCGTAAAGAAAGCTGCAGCGCCAGGGTTAGTAGGGCTGTGAATGGGGCCGTGCTTGAGGTTTCAGGAAAGAAAGACCATTTGGGGCTGGGAGGTTTTCCTTGGGAGCAGGGCCCGGACGTTTTCAGTTTTGACGGCCGAAGGCGGGCCATGTCCAGCGAGATGCTAAGTCGCATGTCGGAGTTTTTGGATGCGTAAAGAAAGCTGCAGCGCCAGGGTTAGTAGGGCTGTGAATGGGGCCGTGCTTGAGGTTTCAGGAAAGAAAGACCATTTGGGGCTGGGAGGTTTTTCCTTGGGAGCAGGGCCCGGACGTTTTCAGTTTTGACGGCCAAAGGCGGTCACTGGCCAGCGAGACGCTAAGTTGCATGTCGGAGTTTTTGGATGCGTCAAGAAAGCTGCAGCGCCAGGGTTAGTAGGGCTGTGAATGGGGCCGTGCTTGAGGTTTCAGGAAAGAAACACCATTCGGGGCTGGGAGGTTTTCCTTGGGAGCAGGGCCCGGACGTTTTCAGTTTTGACGGCCAAAGGCGGTCACTGGCCAGCGAGACGCTAAGTCGCATGTCGGAGTTTTTGGATGCGTAAAGAAAGCTGCAGCGCCAGGGTTAGTAGGGCTGTGAATGGGGCCGTGCTTGAGGTTTCAGGAAAGAAAGACCATTTGGGGCTGGGAGGTTTTCCTTGGGAGCAGGGCCCGGACGTTTTCAGTTTTGACGGCCAAAGGCGGTCACTGGCCAGCGAGACGCTAAGTCGCATGTCGGAGTTTTTGGATGCGTAAAGAAAGCTGCAGCGCCAGGGTTAGTAGGGCTGTGAATGGGGCCGTGCTTGAGGTTTCAGGAAAGAAAGACCATTCGGGGCTGGGAGGTTTTCCTTGGGAGCAGGGCCCGGACGTTTTCAGTTTTGACGGCCAAAGGCGGTCACTGGCCAGAGAGACGCTAAGTCGCATGTCGGAGTTTTTGGATGCGTAAAGGAGCCTGCAGCGCCAGGGTTAGTAGGGCTGTGAATGGGGCCGTACTTGAGGTTTCAGGAAAGAAACAGCATTTGGGGCTGTGAGGTTTTGCCCAGGAGCAGGGCCCGGACGTTTTCAGTTTGCACGACCGAAGGCTGGCCATGTCCAGCGAGATGCTAAGTCGCATGACGGAGTTTTTGGGTGTCTCGAGGAGCCTGCAGGGCCAGGGTTAGTAGGGCTGTGAATGGGGCTGTGCTTGAGGTTTCAGGAAAGAAACACCATTTGGGGCTGGGAGGGTTTTGCCCGGGAGCAGGGCCCGGATGTTTTCAGATGTGACGGCTGAAGGCGGTCGCTGGTCAGTGAGCCTGTATGTTGCATGTTGGAGTTGTTGGATGCCTCAAGGAGCCTGCTGGGCCAGGGTTAGTAGGGCTGTGAATGGGGCCGTGCTTGAGGTCTCAGGAAAGAAACACCATTTGGGGCCGGGAGGTTTTGCCCGGGAGCAGGTCCCGGACGTTTTTAGTTTTGACGTCCAAAGGCGGTCGATGATTAGTGAGCCTCCAAGTCGCATGTCTGAGTTTTTGGTTGCCTTGAGGAGCCTGCAGGGCCAGGGTTAGTAGGGCTGTGAATGGGGCCGTGCTTGAGGTTTCAGGAAAGAAACAGCCTTTGGGGCTGTGAGGGTTTGCCCGGGAGCAGGGCCCGGACGTTTTCAGTTTTGACGGCGGGAGGCCGTCGCTTTCCAGCTGGATTCTAAGTCACTTGTCGGAGTTTTTGGATGTGTAAAGAGAGCTGCAGCGCCAGGGTTAGTGGGGCTGTGAATGGGGCCGTGCTTGAGGTTTCAGGAAAGAAAGACCATTTGGGGCTGGGAGGTTTTGCTCAGGAGCAGGGCCCGGACTTTTTCAGTTTTGACAGCCAGAGGCGTTTGCTGGTCAGTGAGCCTCCAAGTCGCATGTTGGAGTTTTTGGTTGCCTTGAGGAGCCTGCAGCGCCAGGGTTAGTAGGGCTGTGAATGGGGCCGTGCTTGAAATTTCAGGAAAGAAACAGCATTTGGGGCTGGGAGGGTTTTGCCCAGGAGCAGGGCCCGGATGTTTTCAGATGTGATGGCCGAAGGCGGTCGCTGGTCAGTGAGCCTGTATGTTGCATGTTGGAGTTGTTGGATGCCTCAAGGAGCCTGCAGGGCCAGGGTTAGTAGGGCTGTGAATGGGGCCGTGCTTGAGGTCTCAGGAAAGAAACACCATTTGGGGCCGGGAGGTTTTGCCCGGGAGCAGGGCCCGGACGTTTTTAGTTTTGACGGCCAAAGGCGGTCGATGATTAGTGAGCCTCCAAGTCGCATGTCGGAGTTTTTGGTTGCCTTGAGGAGCCTGCAGGGCCAGGGTTAGTAGGGCTGTGAATGGGGCCGTGCTTGAGGTTTCAGGAAAGAAACACCATTTGGGGCTGGGAGGTTTTGCCCGGGAGCAGGGCCCGGACGTTTTCAGTTTTGACGGCGGGAGGCGGTCGCTTTCCAGCTGGATTCTAAGTCAATTGTCGGAGTTTTTGGATGTGTAAAGAGAGCTGCAGCGCCAGGGTTAGTAGGGCTGTGAATGGGGCCGTGCTTGAGGTTTCAGGAAAGAAAGACCATTTGGGGCTGGGAGGTTTTGCCCGGGAGCAGGGCCCGGACGTTTTCAGTTTGCACGACCGAAGGCGGGCCATGTCCAGCGAGATGCTAAGTCGCATGTCGGAGTTTTTGGTTGCGTAAAGAAAGCTGCAGCGCCAGGGTTAGTAGGGCTGTGAATGGGGCCGTGCTTGAGGTTTCAGGAAAGAAAGACCATTGGGGCTGGGAGGTTTTGCCCGGGAGCAGGGCCTGGACGTTTTCAGTTTGCACGACCGAAAGCGGGCCATGTCCAGCGAGATGTTAAGTCGCATGTCGGAGTTTTTGGATGTGTAA
Organism: Grus americana; assembly: GCF_028858705.1. Lineage (NCBI taxonomy): Eukaryota > Metazoa > Chordata > Aves > Gruiformes > Gruidae > Grus > Grus americana. The sequence goes on from NC_072852.1 coordinate 85,914,654, forward strand.
GGAAAGCAGCAGTGCCAGGGCTAGTAGGGCTGTGAATGGGGCCGTGCTTGAGGTTTCAGGAAAGAAACAGCATTTGGGGCTGGGAGGTTTTGCCTTGGAGCAGGGCCCGGACGTTTTCAGTTTGCACGACCGAAGGCGGGCCATGTCCAGCCAGATGTTAAGTCACCTGTCGGAGTTTTTGGATGTGTAAAGAAAGCTTCAGCACCTGGCTTAGTAGGGCTGTGAATGAGGCTGTGCTTGAGTTTTCAGGAAAGATACACCATTTGGGGCCGGGAGGTTTTGCCCGGGAGCAGGGCCCGGACGTTTTCAGTTTTGACAGCCGAAGGCGGTCGCTGGCCAGCGAGATGCTAAGTCGCATGACGGAGTTTTTGGGTGCCTCGAGGAGCCTGCAGGGCCAGGGTTAGTAGGGCTGTGAATGGGGCTGTGCTTGAGGTTTCAGGAAAGAAACACCATATGGGGCTGGGAGGTTTTGCCCGGGAGCAGGTCCGGACGTTTTTAGTTTTGACGACCGAAGGCGGGCCATGTCCAGCGAGATGTTAAGTCGCATGTGGGAGTTTTTGGATGTGTAAGGAAAGCAACAGTGCCAGGATTAGTAGGGCTGTGAATGGGGCCGTGCTTGAGGTTTCAGGAAAGAAACACCATTTGGGGCCGGGAGGTTTTGCCCGGGAGCAGGGCCCGGACATTTTTAATTTTGACGGCCAAAGGCGGTCGATGATTAGTGAGCCTCCAAGTCGCATGTTGGAGTTTTTGGTTGCCTTGAGGAGCCTGCAGGGCCAGGGTTAATAGGGCTGTGAATGGGGCCGTGCTTGAGGTTTCAGGAAAGAAACAGCATTTGGGGCTGGGAGGTTTTGCCCGGGAGCAGGGCCTGGACGTTTTCAGTTTGCATGACCGAAGGCGGGCCATGTCCAGCGAGATGTTAAGTCGCATGTGGGGGTTTTTGGATGTGTAAGGAAAGCAACAGTGCCAGGGTTAGTAGGGCTGTGAATGGGGCCGTGCTTGAGGTTTCAGGAAAGGAACACCATTTGGGCTGGCCGGGTTTTTGCCCGGGAGCATGGCCCGGATGTTTTCAGTTTGGACGGCCGAAGGCGGTTGCTAGTCAGTGAGCCTGTATGTTGCATGTTGGAGTTTTTGGTTGCCTTGAGGAGCCTGCAGCGCCAGGGTTAGTAGGGCTGTGAATGGGGCCGTGCTTGAGGTTTCAGGAAGGAAACAGCATTTGGGGCTGGGAGGTTTTGCCCGGGAGCAGGACCCGGACATTTTCAGTTTTGACGGCGGGAGGCGGTCGCATTCCAGCTGGATTCTAAGTCACTTGTCGGAGTTTTTGGATGTGTAAAGAGAGCTGCAGCGCCAGGGTTAGTAGGGCTGTGAATGGGGCCGTGCTTGAGGTTTCAGGAAAGAAACACCATTTGGGGCTGGGAGGGTTTTGCCCGGGAGCAGGGCCCGGACGTTTTCAGTTTTGACGGCAGGAGGTGATCGCTGGCCAGTGAGAATCTAAGTCACCTGTCGGAGTTTTTGGATGTGTAAAGAAAGCTGCAGCACCTGGCTAAGTAGGGCTATGAATGGGGCCGTGCTTGAGGTTTCAGGAAAGAAACACCATTTGGGGCTGGGAGGTTTTGCCCGGGAGCAGGGCCCGGACGTTTTCAGTTTGCACGACCGAAGGCGGGCCATGTCCAGCGAGATGCTAAGTCGCATGATGGAGTTTTTGGTTGCCTTGAGGAGCCTGCAGCGCCAGGGTTAGTAGGGCTGTGAATGGGGCTGTGCTTGAGGTCTCAGGAAAGAAACAGCATTTGGGGCTGGGAGGTTTTGCCCGGGAGCAGGGCCCGAACGTTTTCGGTTTGCACGACCGAAGGCGGGCCATGTCCAGCGAGATGTTAAATCGCATGTCGGAGTTTTTGGATGTGTAAGGAAAGCAGCAGTGCCAGGGCTAGTAGGGCTGTGAATGGGGCCGTGCTTGAGGTTTCAGGAAAGAAACACCATTTGGGGCTGGGAGGTTTTGCCCGGGAGCAGGGCCCGGACGTTTTCATTTTTGACAGCCGGAGGCGTTTGCTGGTCAGTGAGCCTCCAAGTCAGATGTTGGAGTTTATGGGTGCCTTGAGGAGCCTGCAGGGCCAGGGTTAGTAGGGCTGTGAATGGGGCCGTGCTTGAGGTTTCAGGAAAGAAACAGCATTCGGGGCCAGCAAGTTTTGCCTGGGAGCAGGGCCCGGACGTTTTCTGTTCTGACGGCCGAAGGTGTTGGCTGGTCAGTGAGCCTCTAAGTCGCATGTTGGAGATTTTGGGTGCCTTGAGGAGCCTGCAGGGCCAGGGTTAATAGGGCTGTGAATGGGGCCGTGCTTGAGGTTTCAGGAAAGAAACAGCATTTGGGGCTGGGAGGTTTTGCCCGGGAGCAGGGCCTGGACGTTTTCAGTTTGCATGACCGAAGGCGGGCCATGTCCAGCGAGATGTTAAGTCGCATGTGGGGGTTTTTGGATGTGTAAGGAAAGCAACAGTGCCAGGGTTAGTAGGGCTGTGAATGGGGCCGTGCTTGAGGTTTCAGGAAAGGAACACCATTTGGGCTGGCCGGGTTTTTGCCCGGGAGCATGGCCCGGATGTTTTCAGTTTGGACGGCCGAAGGCGGTTGCTAGTCAGTGAGCCTGTATGTTGCATGTTGGAGTTTTTGGTTGCCTTGAGGAGCCTGCAGCGCCAGGGTTAGTAGGGCTGTGAATGGGGCCGTGCTTGAGGTTTCAGGAAGGAAACAGCATTTGGGGCTGGGAGGTTTTGCCCGGGAGCAGGACCCGGACATTTTCAGTTTTGACGGCGGGAGGCGGTCGCATTCCAGCTGGATTCTAAGTCACTTGTCGGAGTTTTTGGATGTGTAAAGAGAGCTGCAGCGCCAGGGTTAGTAGGGCTGTGAATGGGGCCGTGCTTGAGGTTTCAGGAAAGAAACACCATTTGGGGCTGGGAGGGTTTTGCCCAGGATCAGGGCCCGGACGTTTTCAGTTTTGACGGCAGGAGGTGATCGCTGGCCAGTGAGAATCTAAGTCACCTGTCGGAGTTTTTGGATGTGTAAAGAAAGCTGCAGCACCTGGCTAAGTAGGGCTATGAATGGGGCTGTGCTTGAGGTTTCAGGAAAGAAACACCATTTGGGGCTGGGAGGTTTTGCCCGGGAGCAGGGCCCGGACGTTTTCAGTTTGCACGACCGAAGGCGGGCCATGTCCAGCCAGATGCTAAGTCGCATGATGGAGTTTTTGGGTGCCTCGAGGAGCCTGCAGGGCCAGGGTTAGTAGGGCTGTGAATGGGGCTGTGCTTGAGGTCTCAGGAAAGAAACAGCATTTGGGGCTGCGAGGTTTTGCCCGGGAGCAGGGCCCGAACGTTTTCGGTTTGCACGACCGAAGGCGGGCCATGTCCAGCGAGATGTTAAATCGCATGTCGGAGTTTTTGGATGTGTAAGGAAAGCAGCAGTGCCAGGGCTAGTAGGGCTGTGAATGGGGCCGTGCTTGAGGTTTCAGGAAAGAAACACCATTTGGGGCTGGGAGGTTTTGCCCGGGAGCAGGGCCCGGACGTTTTCATTTTTGACAGCCGGAGGCGTTTGCTGGTCAGTGAGCCTCCAAGTCAGATGTTGGAGTTTATGGTTGCCTTGAGGAGCCTGCAGGGCCAGGGTTAGTAGGGCTGTGAATGGGGCCGTGCTTGAGGTTTCAGGAAAGAAACAGCATTCGGGGCTGGGAGGGTTTTGCCTGGGAGCAGGGCCCGGACGTTTTCAGTTTTGACGGCCAAAGGTGGTCACTGGCCAGTGAGACGCTAAGTCGCATGTTGGAGATTTTGGGTGCCTGAAGGAGCCTGCAGGGCCAGGGTTAGTAGGGCTGTGAATGGGGCCGTGCTTGAGGTTTCAGGAAAGAAACACCATTTGGGGCTGGGAGGTTTTGCCCGGGAGCAGGGCCCGGACGTTTTCAGTTTTGACGGCCGAAGGCGGTCGCTTTCCAGCGAGATGCTAAGTCGCATGTCGGAGTTTTTGGATGTGTAAGGAAAGCAGCAGTGCCAGGGTTAGTAGGGCTGTGAATGTGGCCGTGCTTGAGGTTTCAGGAAAGAAACAGCATTTGGGGCTGGGAGGGTTTTGCCCGGGAGCAGGGCCCGGACGTTTTTAGTTTTGATGGCCAAAGGCGGTCGATGATTAGTGAGCCTCCAAGTCGCATGTCGGAGTTTTTGGTTGCCTTGAGGAGACTGCAGGGCCAGGGTTAGTAGGGCTGTGAATGGGGCTGTGCTTGAGGTTTCAGGAAAGAAACACCATTTGGGGCTGGGAGGTTTTGCCCGGGAGCAGGGCCCGGACGTTTTCAGTTTGCATGACCGAAGGCGGGCCATGTCCAGCGAGATGTTAAGTCGCATGTGGGGGTTTTTGGATGTGTAAGGAAAGCAACAGTGCCAGGGTTAGTAGGGCTGTGAATGGGGCCGTGCTTGAGGTTTCAGGAAAGGAACACCATTTGGGCTGGCTGGGTTTTTGCCCGGGAGCATGGCCCGGATGTTTTCAGTTTGGACGGCCGAAGGCGGTTGCTAGTCAGTGAGCCTGTATGTTGCATGTTGGAGTTTTTGGTTGCCTTGAGGAGCCTGCAGCGCCAGGGTTAGTAGGGCTGTGAATGGGGCCGTGCTTGAGGTTTCAGGAAAGAAACAGCATTTGGGG